>NW_020174555.1:570129-610421 GCF_003031525.2 Neophocaena asiaeorientalis asiaeorientalis
GGGCACGAACCCGCGTCCTCTGCATCGGCAGGCGGACTCTCAACCACTGCGCCACCAGGGAAGCCCTCTCTTCTTTTTCTCTCTTTTTCTTTCTTGTGTGTGTGTGTGTGTGTGTGTTTATTTGTGTGTTTTCATCTGTTTGGTTTTTCTTTTACCATTTGCATTGGGGTTTTATTTCTCTGTTCATTTTCTTTTCTTTCTTTTTTTCCCTTTTCCTCTGTGCCTTGAGGCTTGCAGAGTTTTGTTACTCCAGCCAGGGGGGGGGCCTGAGCCTAAGAGGTTGGAGAGCTGAGTCTAGGATGTTGGACCACCAGAGAACTCCCGGCACCTCGGAATATTAATCGGTGAGAGTTCTCCCAGTGGTCTCCATCTCAACACTAAGACCTGGCTCCACCCAACAGCCAGCAAGCTCCAGTGCTGGATGCCTCATGCCAAAAAACTAGCAAGACAGGAACACAACCCCACCAATTAGTAGACAGCCTGCCTAAAATCATAATAAGCTTACAGACACACCAAAACACACAACCAGATGCATCACTGCCCATCAGAGGGACAAAATCCAGCTCCACCCATCAGAATGCAGGCACCAGTCTCCAGCACTAGGAAGCCTACACAAGCCACTGGACCAACCTCACCCACTGGGGGCAGACACTAGAAGTAAGAGGAACTATGACACTGCAGACTGAGGAAAGGAGAACCCAAACACAGTACGTTAAACAAAATGAGAAGACAGAGAAATATACTGCAAATGAAGGAGCAAAGTAAAAACCCAAAAGACCAAACAAATGAAGAGGAAATAGGCAGTCTATCTGAAAAAGAATTCAGAGTAATGATAGTAAAGATGATCCAAAATCTCAGAAATAAAATGAAGAAAATACAAGAAACATTTAACAAAGACCTAGAAGAACTAAAGAGCAAAAAAAACAGTGATGAACAACACAGTAACAAAAATTAAAAATACTCTAGAAGGAATCAATAGCAGAATAACTGAGGCAGAAGAATGGATAAGTGAGCTGGAAGATAGAATGGTGGAAATAACTGCCATGTAGCAGAATAAAGAAAAAACAATGAAAAGCATTGAGGACAGTCTCAGAGACTTCTAGGACAACATTAAAGGCACCAAGATTCGAATGACAGGGGTCCCAGATGAAGAAGAGAAAAAGAAAGGATCTGAGAAAATATTTGATGAGATTATAGTTGAACACTTCCCTAACATGGGAAAGGAAATAGTCAATCAAGTCCAGGAAGCGCAGAGCGTCCCACACAGGATAAACACAAGGAGAAACATGCCGAGACACATATTAATCAAACTATCAAAAATTAAATACACGACTTCCCTGGTGGCACAGTGATTAAGAATCCACCTGCCAATGCAGGGGACACGGGATTGAGCCCTGGTCGGGGAAGATCCCACATGGCGTGGAGCAGCTAAGCCCATGTGCCACAACGACTAAGCCTGCACTCCAGAGCCTGCAAGCCACAACTACTGAAGTCCATGCACCTAGAGACCATGCTCCACAACAACAGAAGCCACCACAATGAGAAGCCCTCGCACCGCAACAAAGAGTAGGCCCTGCTCGCCATAACTAGAGAAAAGCCTGCGCACAGTAACGAAGACCCAACACAGTCAAAAACTTAAAAAAAGAAAAATTAAATACAAAGAAAAAAACATTAAAAGCAGCAAGGGAAAAGCAACAAATAACATACAAGGGAATCCCCATAAGGTTATGAGCTATTTTTCAGCAGAAACTCTGCAGGCCAGAAGGGAGTTGCAGGATATATTTAAAGTGATGAAAGGAGCAGTCAAAAACTTAAAAAAAGAAAAATTAAATACAAAGAAGAAAACATTAAAAGCAGCAAGGGAAAAGCACAAATAACATACAAGGGAATCCCCATAAGGTTATGAGCTATTTTTCAGCAGAAACTCTGCAGGCCAGAAGGGAGTTGCAGGATATATTTAAAGTGATGAAAGGGAAAAAACTACAACCAAGATTACTCTACCTAGCCAGGATCTCATTCAGGTTCGACAGAGAAATCAAAAGCTTTACAGACAAGCAAAAGCTAAGAGAATTCAGCACCAGCAAACGAGCTGTACAACAAATGTTAAAGGAATTTCTCTAAGCGGGAAACACAAGAGAAGAAAAAGACCTACAAAAACAAATCCAAAACAATTAAGAAAATGGTAATAAGAACATACATATCAATAATTCAGAGTAATGATAGTAAAGATGTGAATGGATTAAATGCTCCAACCAAAAGACACAGACTGGCTGAATGGATACAAAACAAGACCCATATACATGCTGTCTATAAGAGACCCACTTCAGACCCAGGGACACATACAGACTTAAATTGAGGGGATAGAAAAATATATTCTATGCAAATGGAAATCAAAAGAAAGCTGGGGGCTTCCCTGGTGGCGCAGTGGTTGAGAGTCTGCCTGCTAATGCAGGGAACACGGGTTTGAGCCCAGATCCGGGAGGGTCCCACATGCCGCGGGGCAACTGGGCCCGTGAGCCACAGCTACTGAGCCTGCACGTCTGGAGCCTGTGCTCCACAACAAGAGAGGCCATGATGGTGAGAGGCCCGCACACTGTGATGAAGAGTGGCCCCTGCGTGCCACAACTAGAGAAAGCCCTCGCACAGAAACAAAGACCCAACACAGCAAAAATAAATTAATTAATTAATAAACTCCTACCCCCAACATCTTTAAAAAAAAAAAGAAAGCTGGAGTAGCAATACTCATATCAGATAAAATAGACTTTAAAACAAAGACTATTACAAGAGACAAAGGACACTACATAATGATCAGGGGATCAATCCAAGAAGAAGATATAACAATTGTAAATATTTATGCACCCAACATAGGAGCACCTCAATACATAAGGCAAATACTAACAGCCATAAAAGAGGAAATTGACAATAACACAATCATAGTAGGGGACTTGAACACCCCACTTTCACCAACGGACAGCTCATCCAAAATGAAAATAAATAAGGAAACACAGCTTTAAATGATACATGAAACAAGATGGACTTACTTGATATTTATAGGACATTCCATCCAAAAACAACAGAATACACTTTCTTCTCAAGTGCTCATGGAACACTCTCCAGGATAGAGCATATCTCGGGTCACAAATCAAGCCTCAGTAAATTTAAGAAAACTGAAATCGTATGAAGCATCTTTTCCGACCACAGCGTTATGAGATTAGAAATCAATTACAGGGACTTCCCTGGTAGTGCAGTGGTTAGGAATCCGCCTGCCAGGGCAGGGGACACAGATTTGGGAAGATCTCACATGCTGCGGAGCAACTAAGCCTGTGCACCACAACTACTGAGTCTGTGCTCTAGAGCTCGTGCGCCACAACTACTGAACCGTGTGCAAGAACTACTGAAGTTCCCATGCCTAGAGCCTGTGCTCTGCCACAAGAGAAGCCACCACAATGAGAAGCCCGCGCGCTGCAATGAAGAGTAGCCTCTGCTTGCTGCAGCTAGAGAAAGGCCATGTGCAGCAACAAAGACCCAATGCAGCCAAAAAAAAAAAAATCAATTACAGAACAGAAAACTGTAAAAAACACAAACACATGGGAGCAACACAACATGCTACTAAATAACCAATACTAAATAATCACTGAAGAAATCAAACAGGAAGTCAAAAAATACCTAGAAGCAAATGACAATGAAACACAACGACCTCAGACCTATGGGATGCAGCAAAAGCAGTTCTAAGAGGGAAGTTTATAGCAATACAAACCTACCTCAAAAAGCAAGAAAAATCTCAAATAAATGAAATAGAAGAAAAGAAAACAACAGTAAAGATCAATAAAACTAAAAGCAGATTCTCTGAGTAGATAAATGATAAACGTTTAGCCAGACTCATCAAGAAAAAAAGGGAGAAGACTCAAATCAATAAAATTAGAAATGAGAAAGGAGATGTTACAACAGACACTGCAGAAATACAAAGGATCATAAGAGATTACTACAAGCAACTATATGCCAACAAAATGGACAACCTGGAAGAAATGGACAAATTCTTAGAAAGGTATAACCTTCCAAGACTGAACCAGGATGAAAGAGAAAATACGAACAGACCAATCACAAGTAATGAAATTGAAATTGTGATTAAAAATCTTCCAACAAGTCAAGGACCAGATGGCTTCACAGGTGAATTCTATCAGACATTTAGAGAAGAGCTAACACCCATCCTTCTCAAACGCTTCCAAAAACATTGCAGAGGAAGGAACACTCCCAAACTCATTCTACGAGGCCACCATCACCCTGATACCGAAACCAGACAAAGCTACTACAAAAAAGAAAATTACAGACCAATATTACTGATGAATATAGATGAAAAAATCGTCATCAAAATACTAGCAAACACAATCTAACAACACATTAAAAGGATCATACACCATGATCAAGTGGGATTTATCCCAGGGATGCAAGGATTCTTTGATATATGCAAATAATCAATGGGATACAACATATTAACAAACTGAAGAATAAAAACCATATGATCATCTCAATAGATGCAGAAAAAGCTTATGACAAAATTCAAAACCGATTTATGATAAAAACTCTCCAGAAAGTGGGCATAGGGGGAACCTACCTCAACATAAAAAAGGCCATATACAACAAACACACAGCAAACATCATTCACAATGATGAAAAACTGAAAGCATTTCCTCTAAGATCAGGAACAAGACAAGGATATCCACTCTCACCACTATTATTCAACATAGTTTTGAAAGTCTTAGCCACGGCAATCAGAGAAGAAAAAGAAATAAAAGGAATACAAATTGGAAAAGAAGTAAAATGGTCACTGTTTGCAGATGACATGATACTATACATTGAAAATCCTAAAGATGCCACCAGAAAATTAGTAGGGGTAATCAATGAATTTAGTAAAGTTGCAGGATACAAAATTAATGCACGGAAATCTCTTGCATTCTTATACTCTAACAACAGAAGATCAGAAAGAGAAATTAAGGAAACAATCCCATTCACCATTGTAACAAAAAGAATAAAATACCTAGGAATAAACCTACCTACAGAGGTATAAAAGACCTGTATAAGAAAACTATAAGACACTGATGAAAGAAATCAAAGATGACACAAACAGATGGAGAGATATACCATGTTCTTGGATTGGAAGAATCAATATTGCGAAAATGACTATACTACCCAAAGCAATCTACAGATTCAGTGCAATCCCTATCAAATTACCAATGGCATTTTTCACAGAACTAGAACAAAAAAATCATAAAATTTGTATGGAGACACAAAAGACCCCGAATAGCCAAAGCAACCTTGAGGAAAAAAAAAAAATAATGGAGCTGGAGGAATCAGACACCCTGACTTCAGACTATACTACAAAGCTACAGTAATCAAGACAGTATGGTACTGGCACAAAAACAGAAATATAGATCAATGGAACAGGATAGAAAGCCCAGAAATAAACCCACTCACCTATGGTCAACTAATCTATGACAAAAGAGGCAAGGATATACAATGGAGAAAAGACAGTCTCTTCAATAAGTGGTGCTGGGAAAACTGGACAGCTACATGTAAAATAATGAAATTAGAACACTCCTTAACATAATACACAAAAATAAACTCAAAATGGATGAAAGAGCTAAATGTAAGACCAGACACTATAAAACTCTCATAGGAAAACATAGGAAGAACACTCTTTGACATAAATCATAGCAAGATCTTTTTTGACCCATCTCCTAGAGTAATGGAAATAAGAACAAAAATAAACAAATGGGACCTAATGAAACTTAAAAGCTTTTGCACAGCAAAGAAAACCATAAACAAGATGAGAAGACAACCCTCAGAATGGGAGAAAATATTTGCAAACGAATCAACAAAGGATTAATCTCCAAAATATACAAATAGCTCATGCAGCTCAATATCAAAAAAAAAAGAAACAACCCAATAAAAAATGGGTGGAAGAGCTAAGTAGACATTTCTCCAAAGAAGACATACAGATGGCCAAGAGGCACGTGAAAAGATGCTCAACATCACTAATTATCAGAGAAATGCAAATCAAAACTACAATGAGGTATCACCTCAGAATGAGGTGAATGGTCAGAATGGCCATCATCAAAAAATCTACAAACAATAAACGCTGGAGAGGGTGTGGAGAAAAGGGAACCCTCTTGCACTGTTGGTGGGAATGTAAATTGATACAGCCACTATGGAGAACAGTTTGGAGGTTCCTTAAAAAACTAAAAATAGAATTACCATATGACCCTGCAATCCCACTACTGGGCATATACCCAAAGAAAACCATAATTCAAAAAGACACACGCACCCCAATGTTCACTGCAGCACTGTTTACAATAGCCAGGTCACGGAAGCAACCTAAATGCCCATCGACAGAAGAGTGGATAAAGAAGATATGGTACGTATATACAATGGAATATTACTCAGCCATAAAAGGGAATGAAATTGGGTGATTTGTAGAAATGTGGATAGACCTAGAGACTGTCATACAGAGTGAAGTAAGTCAGAAAGAGAAAAACAAATACAGCATATTAATGCATACATGTGGAATTTAGAAAAATGAACTGGTTTGCAAGACAGAAACAGAGATACAGACATAGAGAAGAAACATATGGACAGCAAGTGGGGAAAGGGTGGGCGGGATGAATTTGGAGATTGGGATTGACATATATACACTAATATGTATAAAATAGATAACTAATGAGAACCTGCTGTATAGCACAGGGAACTCCACTTCGCTATACAGTAGAACCTAACAACACTGTAAAACAACTATACCCCAATTTTAAAAATTAAAATAAATAAAGAAAGAAAAACAATAATCTCATTGGGGAAAGGGGATTTGGGATGAGTCAAGTTAAAACCTAAAACGTTCTCTAGATTTAGCGATAAGGAGATTACTGCCATTTACTACTTACATATCTAAATTTCTTGAATCTGTGGGTTTATAGTTTTTATCAAATTTGGAAAAAATTTAGCCTTATTTCTTTTGATATGTATTTCTTCAGATATTTTTCTGGCCTGAAACACCCCTGCTCTGCCCCCATCCCCAACATACACTCCTTTTGGGACTCTAATTACACATATATTGGGGTCACTGAAGTTGTCTTATATCTCATGGATGCTATTTTTCATTAAGAAAATTTTTTTTTCCCTGAGTTTCATTTTGGATAGTTTCTGTTGCCATGTCTTTAAATATACTAATCTTTTCTTCTGTGGAAGTTTAATCTGTTGTTAATCCAATTCAGTGTATTTTTCTTTTCAGACACTGTATTGTTCATCTCCAAAAGTTTGACTTGGGTCTTTTTTATATCTTCAATGTTTCTACTTAACTTTTTTTTTTCTCTACTTTACTTTTTGAACATATAGCATACATTTATAATAATTATTAATGTTATGGTCTTCTAATTCTACTATCTGTGTCAATTCTGGGTTAGTTTGATTGGAGGATTATTCTTCTCACTAACAATTATGTTTTTCCTACTTCTATGCATGCCTGGTAATCTTTCATTGTATGCCAGAGATTATGAAGTTTACCTCCTGGGTGCTAGATATTTTTGTACTCCTATAAATATTATTGAGCTTTGTTCTGGAATGCATTTAAGTTATTTTACAGTAGTTTGTTGCCTTCAAGACTTGCTCTTATGGTTTGTTAGGGGGGTTGACAGCAGAGCTCAGTCTAGGGCTACTACCTTCTATTGAAGCAAGACCTTCTTGAGTACTCTACTCAATGCCTTGTGAATTATAAATTTTTCTAATCTGGCTGGTGAGAATAGACACATTCCTGGTCCTGTGTGAGTGCCTGGCACTGTTTCTTCTAGTCCTTTGAGATGGTTCTTTCCCTAGTTTTGGTTAGTTTCCTCATATGTGTGCACAGAATACTTGAAAGGAACCCTCTCTAGATACCCAAGGTTCTCTTTCTGTGTTACCCCCTCCTCTCTAGTATGGTATCCTGTGAACTCTATCCACGTTGGTCTCCCTGATTCTCAGTTCCACCTCCTTGACTCAGGGAGTCTGTAGGTCTCTGCCTAGGTTGTTCTTCCTTGTGTTGCAGCCAGGAAACTCTCTCAACAAAATAAGCTGGGACAATTGTAAGGCTTACTTTGTTTCCTTTTTCTAGGAATTGCTTCCCTTTGCTGTCTGATGTCAAGTATCTTGAAAATCATTATTCCATATATTATGTTTGTTTTTGTTCTTATGTGGGAGGATAAATTCAGTACATTACTACTGTATCTTGGCTGAAAGTCAAAGTGCCACATTTGAATAAACTTCTGTTAGCTGTTCTGAATTTTAAAAGCAGAGGACAGGACATCACTGTATAAAAGTATGAATTAAAGTTAGTCTAAAAATCCTTTCTATAGGTATACAGGCTCTGACAGTTGTTTTTTCTTCTGATTGTAGTTCCATAGCTTTCCATAGAAAAAGAAATCCTACCGTCACATCTAAAATATACTTATGAAATAATGTAATTATTCTACATATCTACTGTCTATTAAATATGCTGTAATTTTCTATAATTATGTATTCTATAAAAATAGATGATTTTTTAATGGAATTAAAAAGTAATAGCACAAAGCCAGGAAGGAAGGAAGGACTCTTATCCTCTCATTCCCCTATTAAGATAAAAAATGTACAATGTGAAAATTTCAAAAATTCACATATGTGTAATAGATTCATGATTATAAATTCTATAAGGCCCAAATACAGATCCATCTTATGTGGATGCATAAATATTAAAAGATAATCTAAATGTGATGTTGATGAAGAAACATAAAGTCTCTTAATTCACTGTAAACCAGAAAACTTTCTGCTCATTCACTTAGACCTCATACCCTGATTATTACTCATTCACATTGGTGTGTTTTCCTTTGGTTGAGAAATAAATTACCAAACTGTTAAATTTAAGGGTAAAGATGGAGAGCAGAATTCAGGCAACCAGTGTAAAATTATAGTTGCAACTTCTATCTCAACTATGCTATTCTACTCTCCAGAAAACACACCATCCTTAACATACTTGAAACGCCTTCCTTCAAGTTTTATTACCTTTCTAAGAGGTGATGCACTTGCCAAAATTGCTGCATGATTCAGAGGTACAAGGAATATCAACATCTCAAGTTACATGCTTGAAATGAGTTTTCCCACTTCGTGAATTAGTCTGGCATAATTCTTTACCCCTAGTGATTTTCTGTACCTCAAGATGATCCACTGGCTTAGGATCACAATCAGTATATTTCAGAATAGTTTTTAAGTCTAAAGAAGAGTTTTTAGTCATTTCTGTGTGGACAGATATCATCAAATTGTGAAAAGGACTAAAAAATGAGAGGTCACAAGTGGAGGTGGTATCAGTCAGGGTCATCTGCCCAGGGAAAGAGCTGTGGCAATACAATGGGGACCACAAAGTGAAAAAGCAGAAGCCTTCACTGGGTATGGCTAAGAGCTATGGGTCCCTAGACAGAAAAGGGAATGAGGTGGGTAAGCAAAGAGTTGGTACTTCAAGAAAAAAGTCCAAGAATTACACAAAACTAAAATCAGGAAGGAAGGTAGAACCAAGTAAAAGTGATAAATGAAAGATCATATTTGGTTACTGTGAAAACAGAATTTCCATGATCAACTGCTGGAGAGCATAGCTATGCTGATCCGGAAAATAAACCACCTGAAGGTATTAAAAATCTGGTAAGAAAACTGTTCTTAAAATGCTCTTTCACAAGAAAATGCTCTAGATAGGATACACACCATTTGATGTCCTCTTTAACAAGCAGTCTGTGTCTTCTTTTAAAGGTGAATCATGAGCAGCCCTCACTTCCTAGTAGTGAACTCCTAACTTGTCTCCTGCTGCTTTGATGTGCTTGTGTTCACTGAGGGTCACTTGATATTAGTTAAAACTTTAAAACAGATTAAAGTGCTTAATTTTGTAGCACATTCGGTTAGTACTTTCTTCTGAGGGAAGATGATAAATGAAATGAATCCATGGGCAGCACGAAAGAGCTCCCCAAGTACTTAATTCACAGAAAATGACTGGCTCAGAGGGTTCTTCTGCCTCCACTTTGCTTTGAAAATCACCCTGGGTAATCAGCTGAACCAGGGCTACTACATATTGTCTAGGCCGTGCATGGACTACATGTACTTGCATGGCATCTCCTGGAGTCTTGCAAAGCAGAACCTGTCTCTAAAATTAAGTTTAACTTTAGATTATACTAATTGAACTGCTTAAAATTTTTTTTAATTATAAAGAATACCATCAAACTTAATTGTAACCAAACTATTCTCAGGTTAATTTAAAAATATTTTCAATTTCTCTCAAAGTCTTCAATCACATACTATAATATCAGTTTTTCTAGATGTTTCACTTGATAAAGTTTCTTAAATGAAAAGACAGGCTAAAACAGAAAAATGAGAAAAGTGATGCATACTTTTCTAAGCAATTAACTGCAGTATCTTTCATTTCCTCAAATATTCAAAATTCTATCTTTACATAAATATAAAAAATATACTGAAAATGAAGCTTTGGGGACTCTGTTTTAAAAGTAAGGAAAAACATCATTGGAATATTTAAAAGGCAAGTCAACACACAGACTACTTTTCTGCAGCTTGTAAACTCGTATTTTTTGGTATTACTTTTCCTAGAAGATAATGGTGGATTTCTTTCCGGAGTCAAGGTACTTGAGGCCAACTTAACTCCTTCTCTGACTTCTCAGTTTCCTAAGCCTATATTTTATGTCTTTACCCTTCTACCCCACCAACCGTCCTTATTCTTGAGATGCTCATAATTTCAAAGTTGTCACTGTTCAGTGCTTTAACATTAAGGCTCCTTAATGCAAATATTAATGCAATAGTAATATTATTAAGGGTTTTATTTTCTCATATACGTGGAGAATGGTTATCAGGCAACCAGAAGTATAAAGTATCTTTGTTAGCAAAGTTAAAAACCCTCAAGGTGTAATACAAACTTACGTATTTCTTCCACAACTTGCGGGTCACATTCTTTGTATTTTTCTACTTCGGCCTTTAGCTGTTCCCTTTGGTCTCGAAGTGAAGAAAGCTCTTTTGCTAGCAAGGTTCGCTCTTCCTGTATTCAAAATAACATTATGTACAATTAAGACAAACAATATGCCATAAGTTTATACATTTTATAAACATTTTATTTTCTCATAACTGATACGCGTTAGGTTTTGACGATATTATATATACATATACATATATATTCACAGTGTAAGAACGAACTCAATTCTCATTTTTCTCTGCAATCTCAATTATCTTATATAAATGTTAACTGAATGGAAATTAATATGTAGAATGGAAGCTCATAAACAGATTAGAGGTTACCAACTATGTCTGAACTCAAAAGAGGACTGTCATTACATTAGGAAAAAAATTATACCACTTCTTGGGTAGTTTCGCAAGATTGTATCTATATATATGTAAGTAATATTTTATGGCAACATCAATCATTATAAAATTTTCCTTGAAAGTGTTCTAGATAATTTTCCAGACTTCAAGGATGATTAACCTTTAAAAATATCAGAAATAACAGAACTGTAGCTTGTGACCTCCTATCACTTTCCTTTAAAGTTAAACCAGAATAAAGCTTTTACACAAAATGATCCAATAAACACCATTTGAAATTTCTAGCCATAGTTTTCACTAACAGGTAGAAGTAATAGTGCTATCGGTATTCAGTTCATATGTGTGAAAAATAAGTCCAAATAAAAACCAAATACTGGAAAAGGTTATGGTACAGAATTATAGGAAAAGTCTGAGGCAAAACCAAATAAGAGTTCAAACTGCCTGATGGGACTTGTTTAAGGTTCCTTGCTAGCTTGTATTTTTGTACTTGTATTTTTCTACTTTTGCCTTAAGCTATTCTTCTCGGTTCCAAGTAAAGAAAGCTACTTTTGCTAGCAGTTATATAACAGAATGCATGTACAGACCTCTGAAGTAGCAGAGTCCAACAGAACTGTGCAATGACAGAAATGTTCTAGATTAGTCTTCTCCAATGCAGGAAACTACACAGGGATACTACATAGGGATACTGAGTACGTGAAATGTGACTGTTACTGAGAAACTGAATTTAATCGTATTTAATTTTAATTCAAATGTAAATTGTTACATATGATTAGTGTATACCACATTAGCATAGCGTAGGAGAGACTGAAAATTAACTGCAATATAAGATGATCACTATTTGCTATTAACACCCAAATTATACATACTCCACAATGAAAAGCAAGAGGAGAAAAAGCTAATGAAGACAGGAGAAGCAGGGTGGTGACTATCTGTGTGGATGCAATGACAGCTCTCCAGATACCCTGAGTTGGGAGCCTGGTTATTAGCACCAAGACCTTTGCCAAATTGCTTAACCTTTTTGTGCTTTCAGTTCCTCAAATGTAAAAATGAATATAGTAATAGTAGCTACCTCCTTAGACTGTTGGCAGGATTCAATACAGAAAATGCGTTTGGAACAGTACCTGCCTGGCTCATAGTAAGCAGAATATATATGTTAGCTATTTCTTTTTCTTCATTACCATCATCAGCAGTATCATCATCACCATGAATAATATCTAGTAGATAGAAAAAGCTTTCAGATATTTCTGAAAACTCGTGACTAGTGAACACAGGATGAACACAAGAGTTCATCTTTCTCAGGAGTCTTTCTGAACTCCTATAATCTTCTGATAGCTGTAGGTACCAACTGGGTTTGCTAGTAGGTTTTTTTCCTAGTTTCAGTGGTTACAGTGGACTGGGTAACCTTCAGCAGACTGGCTGACTACTTTGTGGCATGAACATGTCACCATTAGTTGAAGGTGCTTCTACAAGTTATTGCCAAATCAAAGGAAAAAAACAGGATCAAATAAAGAAGTGGTAATTGCTGTCAACTGAAGAAGAAATAAAACAGTTTCAGGTTATATCCAGAACTTACCTTCCCTTAAATATTCTTCAGCAATTACCATTCTCCAATTCCTATCTGTCACCGTCCTGACTATTCACATGAAAGAATGTATGTAAAATAACTCTGAAAAGCATAAAGCCATGTAAACCTGTGATGTATTCTTTTCTATTGGGTTGGCCAAAAAGTTCGTTTGGGTTTTTCTGTAAGATGTTACAGAAAAACCCAAACGAACTTTTTGGCCAACCCAATACAATGTGACAAGTTTTTGAGTCTCTTTCACAAGTTGTACAAATAAAGGTTGAGATGAAATGCTTAGAGGTTCATGTTGATCTTCAACATTTTTTCAAGTCATAAGTCCATACCTGAGATAATGGTAAAACTAAAAAGTAAAGTGAATTTTAAAAAACCCCTAACACTTTTTAAAATAAAATAGTAGGTCAAAATTCATGTAAATAATTTAGAAATATTACAAGGCCATGAAAACACTGTATTGATAGTTTTCTTTCTTTTTTTAGATCGATCGATCTATCTATCTATCTATCTATCTATCTATCTATCTATCTATCTATCTATCTATCTATGGCTGCATTGGGTCTTTGTTGCTGTGCCTGGGCTTCCTCTAGTTGCCGCGAGCGGGGGCTGCTCTTCATTGTGGTGTGCTCATTGCAGTGGCTTCTCTTGTTGCAGAGCATGGGCTCTAGACATGTGGGTTTCAGTAGTCGTGGAGCGCAGGCTCAGTAGTTGTGGCTCTGGGGCTCTAGAACTCAGGCTCAGTAGTTGTGGCGCATGGACTTAGCTGCTTCATGGCATGGGGGCTCTTCCCGGGCCAAGGATTGAATCCATGTCCCCTGCATTGGCAGGCAGATTCTTAACCACTGCACCACCAGGGAAGTCCGATAGTTTTCAATTTATTCAGTGCCAAGACTCTTAAAAAGCTGACTCTTAAAAATTTACATAAACATTTATATAAGGCTTACTTTGTGCCAGGCTCTCTTCTAAGTGCTTTGCAAATATTAGCTAGTTTAATCACACAATAACTCAGTGACATAGATTTTATTATTCCCCATTTTACAACTGAGAAAATCGAGAAGAAAGAGTTTAGGAGACTTTCAAACCCAGGCAGTCTGGCTCCAGGGTTTATGCTTCTATGCTACACTGCTATACACAATATAATACAATAATAATAAATCTAGATTCACAATTAGGGAATCCTACCAGGTCAAATGTTCACAGCCTTTGCTGTGACTCGCTTCTTTTCTAGTGGGAACAGCATCCTCCTCACAGGAAGCTCGATGCTTTTATTCTTCTATTTAGAATTGACATTATAAAGAATCTACAGATACAAACTTACTGTTTCATGTCGGCCAATTTTAGCTTTCTCGATGCTTTTCTGCAGGTTTGCATGCTTTTGGTTTCCCTCAGATAACTAGAGAATTGAAACAAATAAAATGGTTTGCTAAGATAAACTTGCTTAACATAAAGTTTATGAATCAAGAAGACAAAATGAGATTTGTCTTCAGCCCAAGTCAGTATAACAAAAATGTCAAAGACTAATTTCTCTAACTTGAAGAAAACCAAGTACCATGAATCATTAGGGCAGACTGAAAAAAAAAAAAGTTTAAAATATTTCTTTTTATACTATACAAAAAAGTATACAATATGCTTTCAATCTTTTCTACAGTCTTGATTTATTAGGTTCCCCGCCCCCATCACAAATAACTTGAGGTATATTATTTAGTTAAAAATTTAACTTGAAAGTTAAAAAAAAAATCTGTTTTATATAAATTCTCTCTTCACATTTCATTTCACTTCTGACGAAAGTCTTGTTTGAAACACTCTATACTGTTTCTTATAGGCTGGTAGTACCGTGACCCGCTTCACTAACATAGAGTCAAAAATGAACACATCACTGTATACTAAGTTCTTAGAGAAGAAAAAATCTATTAGATTGTTGCCAAATTTAGGCATGTTTTACATACGTTAAAAGTGAGCAGTTTAAGCATTTTACGAAGCTTAGAAAGTAGTAAGTTATATTGTAAAAGGATTAAATAATACCAGCCTAAAGAGATCTTAGATACAGAATATTCATTAGCATGTGGCTGGGCCCACACCAAAAATGACTGGTTAACTTCAGAACATTGCCTCCCCATCTCAATTTTATTAATCTCACCTGGGCCCAAGATTAAATAAATAATCACAGGAAATTCTCAATACTAAATTCTCCATCACATTTTTTGCTACATAAACTAGTTAGAAATTTTAGACTCATTTGATTGGGTAAGGGCTTTTTAAAAATATATTCCACTCCTCACTAACTCTTGAGTTATGAACATTTGGGAAATAATTAACAAATGGATGAGTAATTTCTTTTGGCTGATTCTAAGAAACTGACCTTTCACTATATGACCTTGTTATATGTAGAGGGTGAATTATATTTAGATACCCTTTTTTTCTTAAAAATCACAAACAGTATCTTCAAAAAGTTTGTAGCTTTACCCTGACTTTGGGAAATGTTCCACTTCTCAATATGCACAAAGGGAATATTGTCAGTTTTCCTTTAATGGCTCTAGTCCCTGATTCTAATCCATAGCATGAACAAGATCCATCTGTGATGCCAAGAAGACACCACTACCAAACCAGTTATACCTCTTCTTGAGAGTAATTATCTTCCTAAGTTAAAAAAACAAAAATCTGCTGTAGAGTTAAGAGCCAAAATAAGCTTTAAAGCTCTAAATTTAGCAAAGAGACCTTGTTCTTTAAAACAAGGGTTCTCACTTATAACACTCTGTTTAAAAGGTTAATATTCTACCCTGAAGGACCCACCTGAAATAATTAATAAATGCATGTAACATCTGAATTCAGGAGTAGAGAATTTTCCAGTGAAAAAACACACACATACATTAGCATAACACTTTTCCATTACAAATGTTTTTAAAATAACCAAGTAGGCAGATGTTACCCAAAAAATGAAGAACTATGTAAAAATTAGCCAATAATTAATGGACATATATCTTAACTCTATTAATGAAGTGTCTCCCCGGTATTGTATGTCTGCTTGTAATTATTTACAACTTAAAAACATTTGAAAGAGAGCTAATTCAGGAATTCCTTAACTCTGAAGATAACCTTATGTATTTTAAATGTGATTTCATGACTCGTCATTTTAAGTATCTTGGTAATGGAGGGAGGCACAATCTAAATGATGTTATCAAATGAGAAGCTTCTGCTAATTATCCTAAGTACTGAAACAATTTGGTTCAACTCAATAGTGAAGGCTTCTTGGCTCTGTTTAGTTCTTAAAATCTCAACTACTGGAAACAATGAAAGCAACTCTTGTGAGGCAGCCTGTGCTACCAGTTTTTCATCTACATATCTCTTAGAAGGAATACTGCTATAGCTCCTAACACATACCTTGGAATTAAACCAAATCCAGGCCTCAAGTGATTAAGAGCTGAGATTTTCAGCCACTCTATAGGTATTATCTAAACCACAAGTTCTGAACTTTAGCACACATCAGAATCACCTGAAAGGCTTGTTAAAACACAGGTTGCTGGGCTCCACCTCCCAGGTTTTGAACAGTAGAGGTCTGGGATAGAGCCTAATAATTTGCATTTCTAACATGCTTCTGGTTAGGGGCACCACACTTTTGAGAACTACTGGATTACACATAAACCTGTTTTCTTGCAGTAACAAACCCAACTAAAACACACAAGATATTAATATATGGGAGAATATTACCTAGTTCATCAGCAAAAAATGAATTATTGCTAAATACTGTAGTCTGAACTAGAAACAAAATATCTCAATATTTCTGTCACTGAAAGAAATACAAAAGCCCACATTTAGAAAAATAGAAAAAGAAGCGATACTCTATAGTTAAGAAAAGTATTCACCACAGGATTCCTTTAAAGAGCAAACTCTCTTGACACATTTCTGTAACATAAAACAAGAACCAACTATATATATTAACACTGTAACAAATCCATTTCCAACTTTCACTAAAGCAAATAATAATTTTTAAAGCCAAGTAACTCAGAAAAAACAGCAGCAGCAACAACAACAAAAATGTCTTGTAATTAGTAAGAACAGGATTTCATCTTTAGACTTGAGGAAGGATCTGACACAATGCTTCTCTTTAATGCATTCCAGACCACCTATACAGATACTCAGGATTCAGAAACATAATGCCAATGTTTTCTAAAGAGCTAATTCACTGCCTGGAGGAACTGCCTTTTCAGAAGAGGAACAGGAAGATTGATTCAAGCTGGCTGCACTGGAATTCTGATTTGCTCCTTTTCAGAAATAAAAAAAATTTCAAAGCATTATGAAAAAAATATAGAGTTTTCATAGGTGGGAAAGAATGTCAAGGAACAGAGGATGGGGAAAAGAGGTAATAGCAAGAGAAACCAGAACAGTCTACTGCTTTATCAAAACTCACGTACGGTATGTTATGGAAAAAAAAGGTTCTATGTCTTGTTTTTCCTTAAAATAACAAAAAAGCAAGGCAGTATAATTTAAGATTTCATATGTTTAAAAACTCCTATTAGTGTATCTACAATTTTAAAATTTATTTTTTAAGGCAATATTCCATTTAGGAATCAATCATAAGGAAACAATGAACACTATAAAGATGTATTTATATATAAAGATGGGAGCTGTATAATTCTCTTAACAATAGAGAAATGTTAAATCATTATTTCACAGTATGGATGTGTCACAATTATGTAGCCAAAGGAAACATTTTAAAAGAACTTTTAATGACACAGATACAGAACAGTTTTAAAAAAACTGGAAACAAAAGTGTCAATACATTTGAGAGCCTATCTATCACCAAAAAACCTCAAAACCCCCCCAAAACTGCAAGAAAGTGCACAAAACTTAACAAATGGTTACCTCTGTATTGTGGAACATACTTATAAATTTTCTATATTATGAGCATATATAACTACTATTTAAAAAATCATTTTCCTGGGAAATGGGGTAGGGGGAGGAAACGAATAGGTGAGGGAGATTAAGAGGTAAAAATTTCCAACTGCAGAATAAATGAGTCATGGGTATGAAATGTACAGCATGGGGAATATAGTCAATAATTATGTAATATCTTTGTACGGTGATGTATTATAACTAGAGTTATCATGGTGATCAGTTTGAAATGTACAGAAAAACAGAATCACTATGTTGTGTAATAGGAACTAACAAAGTATAGTAACTTACAGAAAAAGAGATCAAATTTGTGGTTACCAGAGACAGGGGTTGGGGGGATTGGATGAGGGCAGTAACAAGGTACAAACTTCCAGATATAAGATAAATAAGTACTAGGGATGTAATGTACTACATGATAAATATAATTAACACTGCTATATGTTATATATGAAAGTTAAGACAGTAAATCCTAGTTATGACAAGAAAGAAAAATTTTTTTCTATTTCTTTAATTTTTTTATCTATATGAGATGATGGATGTTCCCTAAACTTACTGTGGTAATCACAGCATGACGTATGTAAATCAAATCATTATGCTGTACATATACAGTGCTGTATGTCAATTACATCTCAATAAAACTTGAAGAAAAAATTATTTTCCCATTATAAGCAATATATGAATATATTTTCAAGAGATTAAAATGAGTACATTTTTGTTTTAAAAGACTCAAACAACAGAAGTATTTAAACAAATTCCCCTTTGCTCTCCACCTCTGCACCATCACCACTACCCCCCTCCTAGGGAGGGACCCCTATAAAGTTTAGGGAGCATCCTTCTTGTCCCAATTCTTTTGCTTCATATACTGATATGATGAATGTGGAGAAGATGTCAAACACATGGAATTATTCTTTATGTTTCATGTCAATCAACATATTTTCTAAGGTCTACTTCATTTTCTAAAAAATAATTTTATTTTTTAGAGCAGTTTTAGGTTCACAACAAAATTGAGTGGAAGTTAGAGAGAGCTCCCATATAACCCTTGCCTCCACATACACACAGGCTCCCCCAATCATAATTCTCCAGAGTGGTACATTTGTTACAACTGATGAACATATACTGACACATCGCTATCACCCAAGGTCCATAGTTTTCATTAGGGTTCACCCTCGGGGTTGTACATTCAATGGGTTGTAACAAATGTATAATGACATGTATTCATCATTATGGTATCATAGAATATTTTCACTGCCCTAAACATCTTCTGTGCTCTGCCTATTCACGCCTGTCTCCCCCCAGCCTCTGGCAACCACTATCTATATAGTTTTGCCTTTCTAGAATGTCATGTAGTTGGAATCATACATTATGTAACCTTTTCAGATTGGCTTCTTTCATTTAGTAATATGCATTTAAGGTTTTTCCATGTCTTTTCACGGCTTGATAGCTTATTTCTTTTAATCATTGAATGATATTCCATTGTCTGAATGTACCACAGTTTTTTTATGCATTTACCTACTGAAGGACATCTTGGTTGCTTCCAAGTTTTGGCAATCATGAATAAAACTGTTATAAACATTCATATGCACATGTTTTCCACGCATCTGAGTAAATCTCGAGGAATGCAATTGGCTTCTCCGTACTGCTACACTTATCTGTCCATTCTTACACAACTAGCAAGTTTTAATTACTGTAGCATTATATTTTGATATCTGATAGGGAAAATCCTACCCCATTGTTCTTCCTTTTTAAATACTTCCTTGGTCTTTCTTGTAGTTTGTCTACTACATGAACTTGAGAATTGTCCATAAAAATCTAGTGGGATTTTGGTTACCATAACATATAAATGACATAAATTGATGCTTTTATAGTTGAGTTTACTTATTCATGAATATGTTGCTCCATTTACTTAAGAGTTCTTTCATGTCCTTCAGTAGGGTTTTGCAATTTTCTTCATGTTTGCCTTGCCCATTTCTTGTCAGGGTTTAATCCGTTTTTTGTTTTTTTTTTTTTGCGGTACGCAGGCCTCTCACTGTTGTGGCGGGAGAGTTGCGGAGCACAGGCTCCGGATGCGCAGGCTCAGCGGCCATGGCTCACAGGCCCAGCCGCTCCGCGGCATGTGGGATCTTCCCAGACCGGGGCACGAACCCGCGTCCCCTGCATCGGCAGGTGGGCTCTCAACCACTGCGCCACCAGGGAAGCCGAATACTGGTTTTGGTGCTGAGGGATAGGCAACGACCCCAGGTATAAGCCTGTCACTGTATGAATGCTCTTCTTCACAGTGGTTGATTTCAAGTGTTGAATCAGGATAAGATCAAGGTCTTTTGTTCAATGGTTGTGGGAAACAACTCTCTCCTGCCCTCTGGATTGTCAACTGTATAGCTACAGGGAAGCAAACAAACCAACTTACTGCTGGCAGCCATCTTAGAACCATGAAGAAAGCCAACTTGAGGACAAAGGCATTACACAAAAGGCAAAACCAAGAGAAAGAGTCAGAATCTTGATTAAATTATGCCTGAAGCATGCTCTACTTTTGAAATATTTTAATTTAAATGAGCCTTTAAATCAATCTCACCTTTATCCTTCACACCAAGTAAACTCGGTTTTTCTACCTTTACCACAGTAAACACTGTAACTGTTACAATGGATAAAGCTTTAACAAGCTGGCCAGCTATGAAAGCTGTGAAATATTTTGGAAGACATCAAATTTAAAAGATTCTTATTCCTCTATATTGGGTTATAGAACTAAGTCTTCAAGAATAGGAATGAGTAAAGTAATATATACCAGGAAGGCTCTTCATTCAATAAACATTTATGAAGTGCTCACTATACACACAGTTACAATACTATTGGCTCAAACCTTTTCACTAAATAAATATAGTAACAAATAACTCAAGGCATGTATGAGCACTGAATGTCTGTTGAGTATTTCTGAAATATTTTCCTTATGCTACAAGACAGTGCTCATTAAAAAATAACACTCCATGAAGCTAGTAAAAATATAGCATATTAATATTCCATTTAACCAGGAGATCAAATTTCCAGCAATCCAGCCCTGTGGAACACACTAAAGAACCTGAGAAAAGTATATCAGGAATCCTAAATAATGGACACAGGAAAAACATGAGAATCCCATCAGGAAAGCAACATAAAGGGAAAGCGAAGCCACTCAGTAAGTGCACACTTGAGGAGAATTCAAACACCCACACATAATAACTGCTGAAGATGAGATCATGGTAATCAAACATTACAGTGTAAAGAAACGAACTGTTAGAGCAGTGCACAACGAACAAGAGATTAGCATTCCTTCAACTAGAAATATCAGGAATATGTTCAATAGGGTTAAAGTGATAAAAGGAGAAACAGAAAGCTAAAGAAATTACAAGAAGAAAAAAGCAAGATTTGAAAATCAACTATCTGAAAATGAACTATTGTAGATGAACTATTTTTAATTTCTAGGAAGCAGTAAAAAATATTAAGAAGTAGTAAAGAGATACAGAAGATATAAAAAGAAGCTCCAACAGAAGCCTTCTGGTATCGTGAGAATGAAGTTAGAAGTTGTGACTATAGTCAAAGCCTTATGCAGAATCCAATTAGAAGTCATTCAGATATTTTGAAAGCCAAAGCCATGCAAAATCCAAATGATACTGGGAGGGAAGTTAGATACAAAATTATGGAGGAACATAGACTCATCAGACATGAGAACTGGGTTCTAATATGACAAACTCAGAAATGAGGGCTAAGTAGTAGGGGCTAAGAATTGTCTGCCAACTTCCATTTTTTCTTAGTAACAGGACCTCAAACAATAGTGAAAATAAATAAGAATTATTATCTTTCAGTGCTGTGGGCAAGCATATGTCCTAGATAGGGAGTCTGTTAAGAAATCCATCTGAGAAGAAAATCCAAAATCCACTTGGTGGAAGGGCAGCCTGAAATTATTTGGAATGACAGAATTGTTTAACAAGTAAACTTTTTCAAATCAAGGGGAGATTTAAAATTAATTATAAAGATGAGCAGATCTGTATTATTAATATCTTTGTGTTAAGAAATATAACCTATACATATTTTGCATTGTACTCATAGGGTAAAACCATAGAAGCAACTTAATTCCTCCCCCACATCTGCCATTTTAGAAACAGCTCAGTGAGGGAAGTACTTCCTCTGCCACTAAACGAAGAGTTGGGAGTCCCATGACGTTTTTCATCACTCTAAACCAAGATCTACAATTATTTTAAGTTGCCAAACAAAGCCTTAATTCAGAAATTAGAATGTCTAACATAATAATCAACACTCCAAATCTTGATTTAAAGGTAAGACTTCTCTCCTTTTCAGCAACTGCTGGCTGCCAGTGGGTTTTGCTGGAAAGGGTGCATTGTCCTTTTCTCTTTCCTGGCCTAGAGTTTCTGTCCTCCCTTTAGTCCACTGACTGAAGTTTCTGCCTCCTGTTCCCCACCTCTACCAAGCCTGGAGAAGGGGAGAGAGAACAGAACAAGTAAAGGGGACCCGAAATATCTTACTGTTAGGATGTCTCAGTGCTCTCTGAGCCTGACATGTTTGCTGAATTCTTGCATGGCTGCACTCCTGGGTTCTTTGTAGTAAGAATCCAGGGTTCCACTATCTGTAATCTCCATGATGCAGAAGACACATTTTATTGCTCTGGGGGCTACACAACATTCCCGCTCACCGTCCCCCTTCCCTAGCTTGCCTCCTACCCACTTCCAGCCTGGCTTTTCAGATTCATTCCACACACACGCACACACACACACACACACACACACACACACTCTCTGTGTTAGGTTTCAATGCCCTCTGGAACAGAATGTAACGTGCCTCCAGATGGGCTCTTGTTCTCTCACTTTTGAGTGTTGGCTCACATGTAGTCCACAGGGGCATTCATGTATGCAAAAAACTCCAGGATTGCTGGCCCATTCCTTACTTTTATGTATTGTAATAATTGACAGAATCTACCAATAGATCTACATAGATGCTAAAATCAGCAAATTACTTTTACATAAGGAATTGCTTATTTTCCTATTGTCTCTCAAGAGCACTGGGAAATGATATGCTCACATTTCACTCCTAACATTTATGAATACTTCTTGTGAGAATTAAGACTGTCCACTATTGAAATTTCTAATACAAATGTTAACTTAAATACTACTTAAAATGTTTTGATCCAATAAGTTATTCAGTTTAAGTAATTTAGTTTCATTAGAATCTACTCACTGAAAATACAACAAATTACTTGCTAAGAAGCATCAGTTAAAGAGCTTAAGTTAAGTTCAAATATGCGTTATAATAAACTTCACCTTAAATTTATAAAGCCAAAGAAAAAGTCATAAAGAGAAAACAGTGCTGAGAAATAGTGGCTGAATAACGTAGCTGCCCATAAAGGCTTTTATCTTTTTAAGAGAATGATGCTCTTCTTTTTTTTTTTTTTCATCTATTTCTGCCTCTTACAGTGAAAAGATTCAAGAGAACTTGTATTTAAAGGATTAAGAAAGCAAACGAAGGCCTTCTCTTCCACAGCCTAAGCAGCTTTAGCAGAATGAAGAGAGCAACCTAACACATTTGGATGGTATAAACTAACTCAAGAGCTGAGAGCAGCCAACCAAACTAAGATCTGTGGCAAGTTTAAGTGTTAGAAATCACTGAAAACGTAAAAATGTATTTAACTTTAAAAACTATAATAATTTAAAAAATTTAAATTGAGGTTTCTTTGCATCCAGTCGAAGTTTTTAAAAAAGTTATAGACTAGGAAATTTATGGTTATAAATAAATATAAATACTACGGAACCTGAACAAAGCCCTATATTTGAATCTGATGAAATGCAGGCCTGGAAGTTTGGACCCATGCCCTTTGGTCAAGTAAGAACCATACTTTAAACAAAAAAGCACCCAACTAATAGGGTTATTTTTGTGAAACTTCTAAATATATAAAACAGCCAGATACACTATGAACACTGAAATATTAAAATGTACAAAATACTGATATACTTTTTGAGGGCAAAACAAGACAAATGACATTAGGGCTATCCCAGGAAGCTAAGGATATATATGACTTTGACACTGCCACCACCTGGTGGCATGACACTAAAATTGTAGGTCCAGTTTTTTGTGAAATAAGTCTTTCCAGATTGGCTGATTTGGGGAGAAAATAGTTATGAATGAGAACAGCTGTTACAAACCTGTAATCCATATGAAGCACAGAAGAATGTTTTGGGTATGGTATAGGGAATTCTATATCTCTGGAGTCAGGCTTCTCAAACTCATCCAGCAAGTAAATCCAATAGCAAAGGAGAATAATTACTGGAGGAAGGTTCAGAAGCCTAGCCCAAAGCTACCTACTACAAAAGCAAAACAAACAAATATAAAAAATAAATCACTGAAATCTTAAGTTCTATGGTAAAAATTCCTTCAAGTTTCAAGCTGTTATTTAAAATTATTTACTAATAAAAATCCTGTCTACATACTTCCCCCACCTACCCACAACTTTTGAGTCACTCAACCTCAACAAATATATTTAATTCTTGATTATCTGAGACAGTGGAGAGAATAAAAACATTCAATTTAAAAGACATGACTTTTGGGTTTCCCTGGTGGCGCGGTGGTTGAGAGTCTGCCTGCCGATGCAGGGGACATGGGTTCGTGCCCCGGTCTGGGAAGATCCCACATGCCGTGGAGCGGCTGGGCCTGTGAGCCATGGCCGCTGAGCCTGCACGTCCGGAGCCTGTGCTCCGCAACGGGAGAGGCCACAACAGTGAGAGGCCCGCGTACTGCAAAAAAAAAAAAAGACATGACTTTTAAGTGCTTAAAGATATAATTTTGCAGATCTTGTTAATTGCATGTCTAAAGCCTTTTGTTCTTTGTAAACAGAACTCCAACTTTGTTCAGATTGGGATGGCAGTGTGCTCAGAGAGAACGGGTCCCCTCCCATTTAACAGGTCCCAGAGGTTAAACTATAATGGCTAACCCTTCCAGCATGAGCATGTATCTCAGACTTGGCCAATGAGACAATAAAGGGAAGCCTATTAGGGAAAGGGGGCATTCTGGGATTTTCCTCCTGGATAGAAAGAGAGAGATGTATAAGAGGAAAGCCCATCATTATTCCTGCTTTGGACACTGTCATGGGAAGATATAGCTGCTGTAGTAGCTACGTGCATCCAAAAAGGGAAAGCCAAAAACCATCAGAGAAGCCAGTCCAGACCTCTGATATCAATGTGTTCGGGGGGAAGGCTCCTAGACCAAGTATACAATAGCTAGGACTGAGACTAGGCAGTGCTGTATTGATTTACTCATTCATTCAATAACATGTATTTTGTTTCTATGTGTCTCAGTAACTGCATTCCATGCTGGGGATAAAACATGGTTAAGATATCCCTGCTCTCAGAATGTCTGCTGTGGTAATACGACACATAAAGACTTCACCCTATAAAAGAAATATATGTAAGAGAGACAAAGCACAAAGTAGTACTGAACTTGCTGAGGAGGGGATAAAAACTTCCCAGAAGAAAAGATTTCTGACATAGGTCTTAAATATCTCTGGTTAATGGACAGGTTGGAGTTTGTTAGGTAGACAAGTAAAAAGAGCCAGCCAGGTGCAGCATGTGAAAACACAAGAAATAAAATGAACAGCATTCAGGAAACAGTGTAAACAATTTGGTTAAACTGGTGTGTAGGGTTGTAGAAGGATAACAGCAGGTTATTAGTCTGGCCAGTGGCAGGAGCTAGATTACAAAGAGCCTTAAAGTCAGGTTGAGGAATCTGGACTTGTTATTCAGGAACAGGAAACCATCCAAATGGCATTAAAAGACACTACTACAGCAGATGAAAGAAAGTGAAGACTGGAGACAGGGAGTTCAGTAAAGACACTAATTCAAAATTCTGAGCCAGAGATAATGAGAGTCTAAGCCAAGACAGTAGCAGTGAAGATGGAGAGGAAGGGAGAGATTTGAGAGATATAACTATGTTGAATCAGAAGAGTTTGGAACCCACTGGGTGTGGAGAAAAGGGAGAGAAAAAAAAAAATCTAAGTTAACTACCAGGTTTCTGGTTTGGGCGACTAAGGGGATAGTAGTTTCAGAGTCTATAAGACACAGAGGAGCAGGTTTGGGTAAAGAACTGAGTTTTGAACAAACTGAATGTGAGTTGCCTGCCAGCCATTCAAGCAGGGATGTGTAGTGAGTAGCTGAATACACAGGTGTGAAGTTCAGTGCAGAGGTATAGGCAGGAGATAAAACCAGGGAATGAGAAGTATACAGGTGGCAATGGAAGCCATAGGAGTAGATTAGACCTCCCAGAAGAGTGTGCAGAGCTAGGGAAAGGAACTGAGGATATAAGGCTATGGTCCAGTCTGTGGGTCCTTAGTTTGTCAAGAGTGGCTGCCTGGCTTTGAGGGCTTTCCCCCCGCATTTCAAATATGTTAACAGAAAACATGTATTTACTTAAGATAGGGCTACAAAGGCTAGCTTAAATCTCAGGATTTAAATTCTTCTAAATGGTAATTCTTCAAAAATGAGACTCTAATGGAAAGAATAAACTCAATTAGGGAGACTGGAGTATTATTTTAAAACCTAGATTTATATCAACTAAGTATGTTAGCAATAGTTATTTCACATCAATTTTGAAAAGCTTTCATTGGTGTCATATGTATCTCTAGTTTAAAAAAATGGGAAAAAATAACTTAAAATGCAATGGGGAGCAGAAATAAATAAAACAGAGACTAAGCAAAATAGAAAAGATCAATAAAACTAAGAGCTGGTTCATTGAAAAGATAAATAAAACGGATAAACCTTTAACCAGACTCATCAAGAGAAACAGAGAGAGGATTCAAATAAATAAATTCAGAAATGAAAAAGGGGAAGTTACAGACACCACAGAAATACAAAGGATCATAAGAGATTACTATGAATAATTGTATGCCAATAAAATGGACAACCAAGAAGAAATAGATAAGTTCCTAGAAACACGCAATCTCCCAAGACTGAACCAGGAAGAAATAGAAAATATAAATAGACCAATTACCAGAAATAAAATTAAATCAGTAGAAAGAAAGAAAAAAGTTTCCAACAAACAAAAGTCCAGGGCCAGACAGCTTCACTAGGGAATTCAACCAAACATACAAAGAAGAATTAATGCCTATACTTCTCAAATTAATCTAAAAAATTGAAGAGGAAGGAACACTTTTGAACTCATTCTATGAAGCCAGCATCACCCTGATACCAAAACCAGACAAAGACACCACAAAAAAAGAAAATTATAGGCCACTATCATTGATGAACATAGGCACAAAAATCCTCAACAAAATATTAGCAAAACGAATTCAACAACAAATTAAAAGGATCATAAACCATGATCAAGTGGGAGTTATCCAAGGAATGCAAGGATGGCTCAATATCCACAAATCAGTCAATGTGATACACCACATTAACAAATTTTTTATTTTAGTTTTTTAAAAATTTATTTTATTTTTTTAATTTTTGGCTGCATTCGGTCTTCATTGCCGTGTGTGGGCTTTCTCTAGTTGCAGCAAGCAGAGGCTACTCTTTGTTGTGGTGCATGGGCTTCTCATTGCAGTGGCTTCTCTTATTGCAGAGCACAGTCTCTAGGCACATGGACTTCAGTAGTCATGGCATGCGGGCTTCAGTAGTTGTGGCATGCGGGCTCTAGAGCACAGGCTCAGTAGTTGTGACACACGGGCTTAGTTGCTCCACAGCATGTGGGATCTTCCCAGACCAGGGCTTGATCCCGTGTCTCCTGCATTGGCAGCCAGATTCTTAACCACTGCACCACCAGGGAAGCCCCACATTAACGAATTGAATAAAAATCATATGATCATCTAAACAGAAGTAAAAAAAAAAAAAAGCTTTTGACGAAACTCAACAACCATTTATGATAAAAAACCCTCTCAACAAAGTGGGTATAGCGGGAACATACTTCAACATAATACAGGCCGTATATGACAAACCTACAGACAACATACTCAATGGTTATAAGTTGAAAGCATTTTCTTCAAGATCAGGAACAAGACAACAATGCTCACTCTCACAGCTTTCATTCCACCAAAAGATTGTTAGAACTAATAAAATAATTCAGTAAAGCTGTAGGATACAAAACTAGTATAAAGTATCTGTTGTGTTTCTATACACTAATAATGAACTATCAGAAAGAGAAATTAAGAAAACATTACCATTTACAGTTGCAGCAAAAAGTGTAAAACATCTAGGAATAAATCTAACTAAGTAGATAAAGACCTTTACTTGGAAAACTATAAAACACTGACAAAAGAAATTAAAGACAAAATATACCATGCTCATGGATTGGAAAAATATTGTTAAAACGACCATTCTACCCAAGGCAATCTACAGATTCAAAACAATGACTATCAAAATACCAATGGCAATTTTCACAAAACTAGAACAAAAAATTCCAAAATTTGTATGGAAACACAGAAGACCCCAAATAACCAAAACAATCTAAAGAAAGAAGAACGGGGCTTCCCTGGTGGCACAGTGGTTAAGAATCTGCCTGCAAATGCAGGGGACACAGGTTCAAGTCCTGGTCTGGGAAGATCCCACATGCCACGGAGCACCTAAGCCTGTGAGCCACAACTACTGAGCCTGCATGTCTGGAGCCTGTGCTCCACAACGGGAGAGGCCAAGACAGTAATAGGCCCACGCACTGCGATGAAGAGTGGCCCCTGCTCGCCGCAACTGGAGAAAGCCCTTGCACAGAAATGAAGACCCAACACTGCCAAAAATAAATATAAATAAATAAGTAATTTTATTAAAAAAAAAAAAAAGAAGAACGAAGCTAGAGGTATCATGTGCCCTGACTTCAAACTATACTGCAAAGCTACAGTAATCAAAACAGTATGGTACTGGCACAAAAACAGACACATAGATCAATGGAACAGAATAGAGAGCTCAGAAATGAATCCACACACTTAAGGTCAATTAATCTACAACAAAGGAGGCAAGAATATACAATGTGGAAAAGCCAACTCTTCAATAAACGGTGTTGGGAAAACTGGACAGCCACATGTACAAGAATCAAACTAGAACTTTTTCACACCATATACAAAAATAAACTCAAAATGGACTAAAGACTTAGATGTAAGACCTGATATCATACACCTATCAAAGGAAAACACAGGCAATATGCTCTTTGACATGGATCTTAGCAAGATATTTTTTTGGGTATGTCTCCTCAGGCAAGGGAAACAAAAGCAAAAGTAAACAAACGGGACTACATCAAACTAAAAAGCTTTTGCACAGTGAAGGAAACCATCAACAAAACAAACAGGCCACCTACTGAATGGGACAACATACTTACAAATGATATATTTGATAAGGGGTTACTATCCAAAATATACAAAGAATTCATACAATCCAACATCAAAAAACAAACAACTCGATTAAAAAATGGGCAGAGGATCTGAACAGATATTTTTTCCAAAGAAGATATACAGACGGCCAACAGACACATGAAACGATGTTCAATATCACTAATCATTAGAGAAATGCAAATCAAAGCCGCAATGAGATATCACCTCAGACCTGTCAGAATGGCTATCATCAAAAAGACAAGAAATAACAAGTGTTGGTGAGGATGCAGAGAAAGGAGAACCCTTGTATACTGTTGGTGGAAGTGTAAATTGGGGCAGCCACTATGGAAAAGGGTATGGAGTTTCCTCAAAAAATTAAAACTAGAACTACCATATGATCTAGCAATTCTGCTTCTGGGTATTTTTCCAAAGAAAATAAAATCACTAATTCAAAAAGATATATGCATTCTTATGCTCTTTGCAGCAATATTCACAATAGCCAAGATACGAAACAACCTAAGTGCCCACCACCGATAGATGAATGAATACAGAAGATGATACACACACACACACACACACACACACACACACACACACACAGGAATATTACCCACAAAAAAGAATGAAATCTTGCCATTTGCAATGACATGGATGGACCTAGATGGTATACTAAATGAAATAAGTCAGAGAAAGGCAAATACCATATAATTTCACTTATATGTGGAATCTAAAAAACAAAACAAATGAACACATATAACAAAACAGAAAAAGAGTCATAGATACAGAGAAGAAACAGGTGATTGTCAGAGGGGAACGGGTGAGGGACGAGTGAAATATGTGAAGGAAATGAAGAGGTACAAACTTCCAGTTACAAAATAAATGAGTCATGGGGATGAAATGTACAGCATGGGGAATATAGTCAATAAAAATAAAGATAAAATGGGGCGCTTCCCTGGTTGTGCAGTGGTTAAGAGTCTGCCTGCCAATGCAGGGGACAGGGGTTCAAGCCCTGGTCCAGGAGGATCCCACATGCTGCGGAGCAACTGGGCCCGTGTGCCACACTACTAAGTCTGCGCTCTAGGGCCCGCGAGCCACAACTACTGAGCTCACGTGCCACAACTACTGAAGCCTGGGTGCCTATAGCCCCTGCTCTGCAACAGGGGAGGCTGCTGCAATGAGAAGCCTGCGCACCGCGACAAAGAGTAGACCCCCCCACCACAACTAGAGAAAGCCCACGCACAGCAACGAAGACCCAACGCAGACAACAATAAATAAATTAAAAAAAATTTTTTTTAATAAAATGGGAATAAAGCAATAGAGTCATGAATCTAAAACACAGCCTGTATCAGTGGTCCCCAACCTTTGTGGCACCAGGGACCAGTTTTGTGGAAGACAACTTTTCCACGGACCAGGGGAAGGGGGTATCATTTCAGGACGATTCAAGCGCATTACACTTATTGTGTACTTTATCTCTATTATTATTACACTGTAATATATAATGAAATAATTATACAACTCACCATAATGCAGAATCAGTAGGATCCCTGAGCTTGTTTTCACTTGCCACTCACTGATAGGGTTTTGATATGTGTGCAAGCAACTGATTTATTATGGCCTCTATGCAGTCAAACCTCTCTGCTAATGATAATCTGTATTTGCAGCCACTCCCCAGTGATAGCATCACTGCCTCAGCTCCACCTGAGATCATCCAGCATTAGATTCTCATAAGGAGCATGCAACCTAGATCCCTCACATGCGCAGTTCACAGTAGGCTCCTATGAGAATCTAATGCCACTGCTGATCTGACAGAAGGTGGAGCTCAGGAGGTAATGCGAGCAATGGGGAGCGGCTGTAAATACAGATGAAGCATCGCTTGCTCGCCCTCCTGCTGTGCTGCCTGGTTCCTAACAGGCCATGGACTGGTACTGGTCTGTAGCCTGGGGGTTGGGGACCCCTGATCTAAGGGAGTAAGTATGGAGAAGAAAACATCCTTTAGAATGATTGTTGAAGAACATGAAGTGGAGAGAAGAAAACAGTAGTAAACGAAAGCAGAATGGTCAGAGAAAGATTAATTATCAAGAGTAAAGAGCTCTAAGAGACAGTCAACCTCATCAAAACTGTTAGAAGGAAGGGGTTATGAAGAGAGTAAGGCAGAAGAATGGCACTGAAAGCATTAAGTGTTGGCACTAAAAGCAGCGAAATTTCAGAGACGAAACTGAGGCAGCAGGCAGCAAAAGCAAAACAGAATTTGCTACCTTGTCTCCATTCTATAATAGTGCCTGCTCGTTTCTCTTTTGCTGAACACACATTAATTAATTCAATTTATTTATGGTCTAGTATTTGCACTAAAATATGAATTCACTGAGGACAGGGCTATGTCTTAATCTTTTTTTGTTTTGTTTTGTTTTTTGCGGTACGCGGGCCTCTCATTGCTGTGGCCTCTCCCGTTGCGGAGCACAGGCTCCAGACGCGCAGGCTCAGCGACCATGGCTCACGGGCCCAGCCGCTCCGCGGCATGTGGGATCCTCCCAGACCGGGGCACGAACCCGCGTCCCCTGCATCGGCAGGCGGACTCTCAACCACTGCGCCACCAGGGAAGCCCTATGTCTTAATCTTTTTATTTCTAGCACCTAGCATGGTGCCACAGTACATGCTGAAGGATGGTGTGTGCTTCACAAGAACTTGCTGAAGGACCGAATGGCTCCCCATTTTACTCAGGATAAAAACCATGTGATAGCATGGATGGCCTTACATTGCCTGGCCACCTTCCCACTTTATCTCTCTACTCTGAGTTCTACTACTCCCTTTCACTTATACTTACTCTAGCCAGACTGGCCTCTTTGACGTTTCTTAAACTTACTGGGTATGCTGGTGTCTTGAGGCCTTTGTGTTCGCTGTTTTCTCTGTCCAAACATTGTCTCTCTCTGGATGTTTCTCCCCACGATATATTCACAGGTTAACTCCCTCTCCTCCTTCAAATCTCACTTTCTCAAGGTCTACTCTATTTTAAATCTGCACCCCACCCCCCAACTCTAGTACTACTTAAAAATTTTTTTTCACATACCCACCACTTTTTCATACAATACATAGTTTGCTCAGTGATGTTTATTGTTTGATGTCTGTCTCCCTCCACTAGAATGTGAGCTCCACAAAGGTAGGGATCTTTGTCTGTTTTGCTCACTGATGCATGACCCAAGCACCCTGAATGGTGCCTGGCCCAGAGTCTGCTCAATAAATAAACACATGAGTCACAGTGACAGACAGAAAATGAGAGTCTGCCAGAAGGTGTGGTGATACTTTCTCAGCACTGTGAGTATCTGAGGATATTTCAAATTCAGATACTGGAAAAATCCAGGAAAGGAAGAGAAAGCTGGTAAGAAAGAAGCAACGGAAAACACATAGACTTGCCATAGGTGTGATCGAGCACAGGTGGCCTTGGTGAAGAAAGTAGGGATAGGGGAAGTAGAAAAATAAATGAACGTCTGTATGTGAGAAAGTTTGAAAAGCTAAGACCTGATGCTCTCAGTCTTTTCCATCAAGTAGAATGCAGTATCAAAACTCCAAAAAGAACTGGTAATTTTACTTAAGAACTACAAATAGGAAGTAGCTTTGTAATTTAGCTTATTAAGAGGAGAAATGAAAAGTTGCCAACTGTTTACCGTTTATATATATATGTGAACTTTGCGATATCAAATGCTACAAAAATAAAAGTTCCTTCTTATCTGGAAGAGATAGTAAAAATTATAAATCAAGAATGGAATCATTAAAATGTCTAGTGGTGACTTGTAATCCTTATTGAAAATTATTTGAAGAGGTAATATCCAATACAATAAAGACAGAAAGAACTTCCACTGAGAAAAACTGGCTTGATTTTGATGTCTATTACTTTTCACAGTTTTATTTCCTAAGAAAAGTCCATTTTGAAACATTAGTTAAGCGCAATTATGGAAGTTTATAATGTGATTATGCCATTAGGTGATGAGCCTCTGGCTTCCTACAGGAAATCAATGGAATTCTTGTCTCATTAACAGAGGGATATGGAGCTTTGACATGGGAGAGGCAAATATAAAACTTTTTGAGAGAGACAGTTGCACTATCTTCTATGAAACAAATCAGTTTATTTTAATAAACTGAACATAACCTGATAATTCTAACTAAAGAAGCAAGTAATGTCACTTCAAAAAATTGTCACATTCTTCTTCATTTTCTTTTTGCTTTATGTAAATAAAAACAATGACGAGCAACAAACTACAAATGCAACAAGCCATACAGTCTCTGTGTACTCTCCACTGTCGAGCCACTTACCTGTTGTAATAGCTACCAATGACTGCCTTTAGAGAGCCAGGCCTGTAGAGGATGCAGTATATACATGACCTCATTGGAGGTTTTGATATTGCCATTTTACAGATTAAGGAACTGAGATCCAGAGAGATTAGGTAATTTGACCAGGTAGTAAATGGCAATATTGCTGGTTTAATCCAGGTCATCTGGATACCAAAGCCTATGTTTTTCACTGAGAATCCTGTTCCTCTGGGCATCATACTAATACATTAAATTTGTTAACTTTCTAAATACAAATACACAATGTCCAGAACAATTTCAAGGGAGGCATCTCCAAGGGAAAAAACAACTATAATTTGAGCTATAAAGCATATACTTAGCTAATATCAATACTTTTTGTTTTGCTTTTGGCCGTGCCGTGCGGCATGTGGGATCTTAGTTCCTTGACCAGGGATCAAATTTGCGCCCCCTGCATTGGAAGCACAGAGTCTTAACCCCTGGACCGCCAAGGAAGTCCCCTAATACTAATACTTTGAAACAAGGGACTAGAATAAAATGGTATTTTTGATCAAGAAGAACCTTTCAATGCAGAAACTAAAATTTCTAAAATAAATAAGAGCCTCTGATATTTAAAAAATCTCAGCAGACAAAGTGTGAACACATATCAATGAAGATATATTTGTACAGCAAAAATAGCAAAAAAGAGATTATCTATACAACAAATAAGATATTGGTCAAGTATTTCCCTATTTCAAGGATATATAAAAGCACAAATATTATTTTGTTGATGCCTTGCATCACCCCTACAACCAAACGGGAAAAAATCAACGATAAAGCAGAGCATTTTCTGTATAACCCATGTATTCACAGGGAATAGGCTACGTAACCATTAAACACTTTTATCTGATCAATCGTGCTGCAGTTACAGAATTTATACTCTCACAAAATAACATCCTATTTATAACACTATGCCTGCAGCCAACCCTTTTGGTTGACTGACTCATCTAAGCCGTCCCCAGCCTCCTTCCTCCCTTTTACCCACTTCCAATCCTAGTCTCCTCTACAGAGAGATGTGACACTGTTTCACTCTATAGATGTAAGCCAAAGTCTGTTGGAGAGCTCTGAGAAAGCTTTTGTTTTCCTGCTAAGAGAGACAGACATTCCAGCAGCTTCCCTTTCCCCTCTTCCATACTATTCCTCAGATATGACAAGAGGAGCCGTGGCAGCCATCTCATGACCATGATGGAAAAGCCAAGAGGACCACAAAGATGTGGACATACCACTAAGCCACCAATCAACATTAACAGATACCTACCTCTAGACTATATGTGAGAAAAATAAACTTCCATTTATTTAAGCCACTGTTAGTCAGATATTCCATTATTTTTATTTATTTATTTAGCGGTACGTGGGCCTCTCACTGCGGCAGCCTCCCCCATTGCGGAGCACAGGCTCCGGACGCGCAGGCTCAGCGGCCATGCCTCACGGGCCCAGCCGCTCTGTGGCATGTGGGATCCTCCCAGACCGGGGCACGAACCCGCGTCCCCTGCATTGGCAGGCAGACTCTCAGCCACTGCACCACCAGGGAAGCCCTCCATTATTTTTAGACAAAAGCATTCTTGATCAAACAAACAGCTTTCAGGCTAACAGGAACATGGTTTAGAAGCTGGTCAGTTGTCTGATGTGTTCATTCATTCGTTTACATGGTTAAATGCCTACTTTACACCAGGATTTAGTACTAGGTTTTGGGGACAGAAAGTTGAATATGGCTTTTAGCTTGAGACACTCAATACAAGAGGGAGATGTGTAAATAAGACAAGTGTGATAAATGCTCTAACAGAGCATGAACAAACTTCAATGATAGCACAAAGAGGAACCATGAGATTTTTTTCTCATTGTTGTTTCAAAAGTCAAAGTCTAGGTTTAAGTCAGAAAAATATAAGACCAGCCAGAACCAGTCCTGTTCTGTCCTCTTCAAATGACAAACTGAAGACAGGAGAGGCAGGAGAGTCTAAGAGGAAAGGAAGAATATTAGACACTGTTGAGGGTTTCTGATAAGGGCCCTTATCTACCCTCTCTGGTATTGTAAGATTAACTACAAATACAGATAGAGGAGTACAACTAGAAAACCTGGAGGGCATAGGAACAGAGAAAACCTATCACTTCCTGTCTGGAACCCTGGGAAGAAGCAGCCTCACAGGTACTGTCCACACCATTATGGCACAGGAGGTACAAAGAAGCACTCTTGCTTCTGTTTTCTGGAGCCGAGTGGGTCTGGGACAGCGGCTAGCTGGGCAATTTCACAGTGCACACGCCTTATGTGGCCTCCATACTGCCAGCGGAAGCATCTTTCTAAAATAAGGTTCTGACTGTCTCACTTCCTACTCAAAATTCTTCAGCTTAGATACACAGAGCCCTTCATTATCAGGATCTGCCTACCAATTTAGCTTTGGCTCATTCATCCCTCACGCACAACTGAGTGGTGCAAAACAACTCAAGATTCTCTCATACATTATGTAGTCTATACACATCTATCTGGTCTTGGCATATAATAACAAAAGCTAAAGCACTTACTATGGATTAGTCATTGTTGTAGGCAGTTATATACAACACATTTAATTGTCACAACTACCCTGTGAAGTAGGAAATATTACGACCACTTTATAGACGAGAAAACAGAGACACAAGAGGTTTCTAGTAAATGGAAGAAGTTGGATTTGAATCTAGAGAGTCTGGGTCTAGAGTCCACTCTTTTAAACCACTGTGCTATACTGCCTTAACATACAGGTCTCTGTACTCAGAATGCCCTTCACCCTCAACTCCCCTGTGGACTCCCATACATCTTTCCAGAATGAACTTAAATGTCTCCTTCCTTAACTGTAAAGCCTTTGCTCAGCAGAACTAACCTTCACCCACTGCCATGCTCTTCCATGTTGTACATTACCACACCATATTGCAGAGATTTGTTGACATGTGTGTCTACTGACTAGACTGAAGTCCTGGAGGACAGGAACTACCTAATTTATCATTATATCCCTCTCATTAGTCACAATGCTTGCCATAGCAAGCATTCACTAAACATTTACTGAACTGAATGAATTTCAATAGAGGTAATGCCTATTTTTATTCAGAAACATTTCAAGTTGTCCACACAGCCCAAGAGTGGACTTACTCCCTATCCACTCAGTTTTACCAATAAATAATTCCATATACGGATGGTTCCCAACATGTGATGGTTTGACTTACAATTTTACAACTTCATGATGGTGCAAAAGCAATCCACATTCAGTAGAAATTGTATTTGGAATTTGGATCTTGTCCCAGCTAGTGATGGGCAGTACATACTCCCCGTGATGCTGCATGCTGAGCAGCAGCTCCCAGCAGCTCCCAGACAGCCGTGCCATCACCGGGGTAAACAACCAACATGCTTACAACCATTCTGTACCCAGACAACACTTCTGTTTTTAACTTTCAGTATTCATAAATTACATGAGATATTCAACACTTTAGTATAAAACAGGCTTTGTGTCAAATGATCTTGCCCAACTGTAGGCGAATGTAGGTGTTCTGAGCCCTTATAAGGTAGGCTAGGCTAAGCTATGATGTTCGGTGGGTTAGGTGTATTAAATGCATTTTTGACTTGCCATAGTTTCAACTTCCCATGGGGTTACTGGACGTAACCCCACTGTAAGTGGAGAAAGATCTGTACTCATTTCTAAAAACTGGTAAAAAGGTTTTTTTACTACCTTCCACTAGTAATAAATAGGTTGCAAACCAGAACTTGGTGAAGAACTAAGGAAGATCTCAGCAGAGCAAGAAAACAAAGTGTATGATTTCTGTAATTCTGACCCTTTAAATTTAAAAAATCAGTTAAAAACTGCTACAAAGACTTGCTGCAGCACTGATGAAACTCTCTGAATCAGTGGACTGTTATCAAGAACTAACTTCACATCTTTTGTTTCCTCTAATTCTCATTCACTTCCAGCCTCCAGAACCATGAGAAATAAATGTCTGTTGTTTATAAGCTACCAAATCTGTGGTATTTTGTTACAGCAGCCTGAATGGACTAAGATAAACTCTTAAAACTGTCCCTGGCTGAGTGCTCAGTAAATTCTGGCTACCGTTACCACAACAGCATCAGTGGCTCCCTCTGTTCCCCTCAGTAATCTCCTCCATCCATCTAAATCTAGGCAACTTTCAGCTCAAAATAATCATTTCTAAGAAGTCTCCCTTAACTATATAGACTATTTTTCATAAAAGCTAATTAACATCTTTTCATTAAAAGTTAATTAACTATGTAAGGTATTTATCTTGCCCTACCAAGTGAAGTATAAATTATCTCAACATGAAACACATATTCTATTATTTTTATATTGCTCAAAGAACTTAGCACCAAGCATGTACAGAGGCACATAGTGAATATCTGTAGAAGAAGTTAATACAATCCACACACAGTTGATGGTTTATTTGCTATCTTAGAAAATGTTAAAGAGAAACATAAATTATAACCATGAGGATTTTTAGACTGTCTTTAATAATGATCAACATATACAACCTAAAGGCAAGAGAGAAAAAAAAATGTCTCTTGATTTAATTTTCAGACTTGCTACAAGAATGCCCATTCTCAAGAGACAAGTACATTCCTGTATATAATTGGAATCACTGGCAGAAGCAAAGCAGAACAGAACGATAGGAAAAAAAAAATTAGGATCTCCCTCTCTCTAATCTGGAAGTAATTAACAAGAAACTCAAAAGAAGTTAACATTTTACTTTGGCAATATGTTGAACAAACTGATCTTTCAGTGCACTTGAATTTGGAATCTGCTTCAATTCAAAATTAACTGAGTGACTTCTATCTTTATATAAATCCCACCATCTCTTGCAGCATTTTTAATCTCTATCACTCATTCAGGCAGTCAGCCATATAACACTTTTCACTTTTCATTTTATTATTTCATGTGTATATATCTTATCTTCAGCACAGGTTACAGGTTCTTTCTTAACAAAGCATGTATCTTGATTTCTACTTTTTCGAATTACCTCCAGTATCTGGTAAAATGTTTTGCACACAGTGGACCCTCAAATATTTGTTCTAACTGAACAAATTAGTACTCCTGGGTGAGTACTAATTTAGTCAAATCTCCAGCCACTACATAACTGAGTGCCTATGTACACTGGCACTTTACATACACCACTTAATCCACTCAACCCTTTGAAGTAGATATAAACATTTTTTTACAAATTGGGAAACTTTAAAGGTTTCAAAGAGCTTAAGAAATTTTTCCAAGATACTTACAACTAGTAAAAAGTGAAACTCTGATTTTAATCCATGTTTGATTTCTAACTACTTCTCTTCCCATTAAGCCATATTGCTTCTCTAAAATGATGAGCGCCCTTCAAAGCCATGGTTGAGGGGCATAGTATAATATTGACATTCCCTCTTAAATTTCAGTGAGAGAATAAAGTAGGTTTAGGTTGGTGAAATGGTACTGAGTTTCTTTTTTAATTTTTGAATTTTATTTTATTTTTTATACAGCACGTCCTTATTAGTCATCCATTTTATACACATCAGTGTATACATGTCAATCCCAATCGCCCAATTCAGCACACCACCACCACTACCACCCCCGCCGCTTTCCCCCCTTGGTGTCCATACGTTTCTTCTCTACATCTGTGTCTCAATTTCTGCCCTGCAAACTGGTTCATCTGTACCATTTTTCTAGCTTCCACATATATGCATTAATATACGATATTTGTTTTTCTCTTTCTGACTTCACTCTGCATAACAGTCTCTAGATCCAACCACATCTCAACAAATGACCAAATTTCGTTACTTTTTATGGCTGAGTAATATTCCATTGTATATATGTACCACAACTTCTTTATCGGTTCATCTGTCAATGGGCATTTAGGTTGCTTCCATGACCTGGCTGCAGTGAACACTGGGGTGCATGTGTCTTTTTGAATTATGGTTTTCTCTGGGTATATGCCCAGTAGTGGGATTGCTGGATCATATGGTAATTCTATTTTTACTTTGTGAAGGAACCTCCATACTCTTCTTTATAGTGGCTGTATCAATTTACATTCCCTCCAACAGTGCAAGAGGGTGCCCTTTCCTCCACACCCTCTCCAGCATTTGTTGTTTTCAGATTTTCTGATGATGCCCATTCAAACTGGTGTGAGGTGACACCTCATTATAGATTTTTTTTCATTGTAGTTTTGATTTGCATTTCTCTAATAATTAGTGATGTTGAGCAGCTTTTCATGTGCTTCTTGGCCATCTGTATGTCTTCTTTGGAGAAATGTCTATTTAGGTCTTCTGCCCATTTTTGGATTGGGTTGTTTGTTTTTTTAATATTGAGCTGCATGAGCTGTTTATATATTAGCTTTGAAGTTTCATTAGGTCTCATTTGTTTTTATTTCCATTACTCTAGGAGGTGGATCAAAAAGATCTTGCTGTGGTTTATGTCAAAGAGTGTTCTTCCTATGTTTTCCTCTAAGAATTTTACAGTGTCTGGCCTTACATTTATGTCTTGAATCCAATTTTGAGTTTATTTTTGTGTATGGTGTTAGGGAGTGTTCTAATTTCATTCTTTTATATGTAGCCGTCCAGTTTTCCCAGCACCACTTATTGAAGAGACTGTCTTTTCTCCATTGTATATCCTTGCCTCCTTTGCCATAGATGAGTTGACCATAGGTACATGGGTTTATCTCTGGACTTTCTATCTTGTTGCATTTATCTATGTTCCTGTTTTTGTGCCAGGACCATATTGTCTTGATTACTGTAGCTTTGTAGTATAGTCTGAAGTCAGGGAGTCTGATTCCTCCATCAGTTTTTTTCCCTCAAGACTGCTTTGGCTATTCGGG
>NW_020174555.1:610526-639999 GCF_003031525.2 Neophocaena asiaeorientalis asiaeorientalis
CGTATTTTTTGATTTCCTCTTTGATTTCTTCAGTGATCTCTTGGTTATTTAGTAACATATTGTTTAGCCTCCATGTGTTTGTGTTTTTCACGTTCTTTCCCCTGTAATTCACTTCTAATCCCATAGTGTTGTGGTCAGAAAACATGCTTGATATGATTCAATTTTCTTAAATTTACTGAGGCTTGATTTGTCAATAGGTCTCTTAGGCTGCCTTCATTTCTTTCCATTCTTTTTTTTTTATTCTGTTCCGCAGCAGTGATTTCCATTATTCTGTCTTCCAGGTCACTTATCCGTTCTTCTGCCTCAGTTATTCTACTATTGATTCCTTCTAGTGTAGTTTTCATTTCAGTTATTGTATTGTTCATCTCTGTTTGTTTTTTAATTCTTCTAGGTCTTTGTTAAACATTTCTTGCATCTTCTCGATCTCCGCCTCCATTCTTTTTCCGAGGTCCTGGATCATCTTCACTATCATTTTTCTGAATTCTTTTTCTGGAAGGTTGCCTATCTCCACTTCATTTAGTTGCTTTTCTGGGGTTTTATCTCATTCCTTCATGTGGTACATAGCCCTCTGCCTTTTCGTCTTGTCTATGTTTCTGTGAATGTGGTTTTTGTTCCACAGGCTGCAGGATTGTAGTTCTTCTTGCTTCTCAGTACTAAGGTTTTTTTTGTGTGTGTGTTTTTTAATATTTATAGCAAATACTAAGTGATATCAATCTTTTATGAATGATATCAAAATCTCACTCTGCAGTGCTGAGAACAGAAGGTATAGGACCTACTGCCTATGACTTGAAGTGTGACTTCTGAGCAAGTGTGTGAGATTAACCTTTGACCTCCAGCTTGTACATGGGGCTGCGAGGATAGGAGTATGTCACCAAACACACTGGAAGCCAACTCTCAGACCAGTAGGGAAAGGAGTTTATTGACAACAACGAATTAGAATATCTTATCCCTCATTCAGAATAAATAAACAATGATATTAAGTTCATTTATTAAAAATAGATTCACTACACTAGCAAGAATCTCTTGCTTACTTTTTATGCCAAACTCCTTCACTTGCTAAATAGAGATTATGTTAAATCCAGAGGCGAAGAAATGAAAAGCGTACATTTGGCCAGATTATCTCTGGTTTACAAAGTCAAAAAAGAAATGCTTAATCAGCACCTGTTATGGCTAGTTTCAGGTATGAGTAACTGTCTGGAAGAAGGTAAGAAACAATACCAGAAACACCAACCATAAAGAAACAAGTTAATAAACTGGATTTCCCTAAAAACTTAAAACTTCAACTCTCCTAAACACAGTTAATAAAACAAAAAAAACGAATCACTGACTGGAAGAAAACATTTGGAAAGCATTTATGTGATAAAGGATTTGTACCCAGGATGTGCAAAGAACTATCTAAACTTAATAATAAAAACAAACATATAGATTTTTAAAAAGGCAAAAGATCTGTATACAGACACTTCATCAATGAAGATATATGGATGACAAACAAACACATGCAAAATACTTAACATTGCTAGTCACCGGGGAAATGGAAACTAAAACCACAAGATAACACTACATACTTATTAGAATGGGTATCATACCAAGTATTAATGAGGATGTGGAGAGACCAGAACTCTCATACACTGTTGGTAGGAACCTAAAATGGCACAGGCGCTTTGGAAAACAGTCTTGGCAATCTCTTAAAAATTTATACATACAACTAACATATGATCCAGCCATTCCGTCCCTAGGTATTTACACAATATAAATGAAAACATATGCTCATACAAAGACATATATGAATATTCATAGAAGCTTTATTTATAATAACTCCAAACTACAACAAACAAAACCCCCAAATGTCCATCAACAGGTAAACAACTGTTGTATATCTATACAATGAAATACCATTCAGCAACAAAAATGCATGAGTAATAATATACAGCAACATGGATACATCTTAGTTATGCTAAGTATAAGAAGCCAGGAAATAGAGTATATAGTGCATGATTCTCTTAATATAAAATTCTAGGAAATATAAACTAATGTATAATGGCAGAAGGCAAATCAGTGGTTGCCTGGGAATGGGGGCAAGGGAAGCAGTGTGTGTGTGTTGGGGGGTGGGGGAGGGTGGTGGGGAGGAGACAAAGATTAAAAAGGGGAATGAAGAAAATTTTAGGGGTGATGGGTATGCTCCTTATCTGGATGGTGGTGATGGTTCCATGGAAGTATATATATGTCAAAACTTATCAGTATAGGGCTTCCCTGGTGGCACAGTGGTTGAGAGTCTGCCTGTCAATGCAGTGGACATGGGTTTGTGCCCCGGTCCAGGAAGATCCCACATGCCACAGAGCGGCTGGGCCCATGAGCCATGGCTGCTGAGCCTACGCATCTGGAGCCTGTGCTCTGCGACGGGAGAGGCCACAGCAGTGAGAGGCCCGTATACCGCAAAAAAACACAAAAAAACCAAAAAGAACTTATCAGTATATAAATTTTAAATATGAGCAATTTGGGTATCTCAATCCTCAATAAAGCTTTTTTAAAAAAATAATCAAAAAGATAAGATTTATACATTTGGGAAATAAAAAGAATGAAAAATCTGTGATATGTATCCTCTAAGATGGTCCTAATGATCCTTGCCTCTTGGTATTTATGCCCATGTATAATCTTTCCTTGAATATGAAATTTAATGATTTGTTGCTAGGGAATGGAATGAGGCAGAGGTGATGGGATGTCATTTCCAAGATTAAGATACAAAAAACCCTGTGGCTTCTGTCTTGGACTCTCCACACACATTTCCTCTGAGGAAAGGCAGCTCCCACATTGTGAGCTGTCCTATGGAGAAGCCCATGATATAAGGAACAAGGGAGGCAGCTGGCTAAAAGCTATCAAGGAATTAAGGCCATCAGTCCAATAGCCTTCCAGGAACTGAAGACCTCAGCCCCATAGCCTGTAGGGAACTAAATTCAATAACCATTAAGATTGAGTTCAGAAGTAAATCTCCCAGATGAGCCTTCTGATGAGAATGCAGCCCTGGCCAACAGTTTGACTACAGCCTCATGTGAGACTCTGAGCCTAACTAAACTACAGCCTCATGTGAGACTTTGAGCCTCACTAAACCTGATCCACAGAAACTGTGAGATACGAATGTTTGTTTCTTTAAGCCATGAAGTTTTGGGTATGCAGTTCTGTTCCAGCAGTAGATAACTAATACAAGATCTAAGTCACAGTTATATAAAAAAAGTCTTCAAAGCATATTTAGCCATTTTGGATATATACTTTTAGAATACAAAGAGAGTATTTGACTAAAACTACATTAAACGGGGGCTTAATTTTCTTATGCAATTTGAAGTCCAGAGGTAAGGCAGTCTAAGGCTAGTGCAGTGTGTCAAAAATGCCACCAGAGACCTAAACCTTTTAATCCAGGCCCGGCCATTCTTAGGGAATGTCTTCATCCTAACACTTGTTACCTTAGGGTCACAATATGATCTCATGTCCATATCACAGATAAGAAGAAGGGGTTTTGCCTTTATCAGGAAAGTGAACATTTTCTCAGAAACCTCAAGCTAGTCTTCCACTTACATCTCATTCATCAAAAGTGTTTCCCACTGCCATTCTTAGATGCAAGGGAATCTGGGAAGATAAACATTTTTTAGCAAGACACACTGCTCCCTCAGCATAGTAAATGTTTTGTTAGTAATGAAGAAGGGGGCAATGTTTATTAGACAGGCAACCAGCAGTATTTGCCAAAGTCATACATTTTATTTATGGTAAAACCAAAAATATTGCAGGAGTTTATAGAAGGGCAAGAACACAGTAAGCTATGGGAGCTTGAGAAGGTTTCTGAGGGGAGATGTTTAGAACTGGCTAGGTAGAAAGGAAAGATGAGGGAAGTCTCAAGGGGGATAAAAGCAAGAACAAAAAGTCATGAAGACCGGAAAATGTAACAAGGCCTAAAAATAAATTACCCTGTATAAAGTTTTTAATTGCATAACTAAGTTTAAAAAACAATCCTGAGTGATGAATATGCATGTTGTTTCCTAGCAAGGAAACAAAATGCATCATCATAGATATGCAACAAGCTCCTACTGTATAGCACAGGGAACTATATTCAATATCTTATAATAAACTGTAATGGAAAAGAATCTGAAAAAGATTACACACACACACACACACACACACACAAACACACATATAACTGATTCACTTGGCTGTACACCTGAAACTAACACAACATTATAAATCAACGATACTCTAATAATAATTTTTAAAATGCAGCATCGTGTCTAAGAGATGAGACATGGGCAAAGGACCTGAATGGGCATTTCTCTAAGGAAGATATACAAATGGCCAGTAAACATATGAAAAGATGCTCATGATTAGTCATAAGGGAAATGAAAGTCATAACCATAATGAGATACCACTTCAAACCCACTAGGATGGCTGGAATCAAAAAGTCAGGTAACAACAAGTTTTGGTGAGGATGTGATGAAACTGGAAGCCTCATACACTACTGGTGGGAATGCAAAATGGTGCAGCTACTTTAGAAAACAGTCTGGAAGTTCTTCAATCAATGAAATATAATGTTATCATGACCCAGAAATTCCCAAGAGAAATAAAAACATATGTCCACGTAAAAACTTGTACATGAAATTTTATAGCAGCATTATTCATAACAGTCAAAAGGTGGAAATAACATAAATGGCCATCAACTGATGAGGAGACAAACAAAATGTGGTATATCCAAATAATGGAATATTATTTGGCCGTAAAAAGGAATGAAATACGGATACATATTACAGCATGTATTAACCATGAAAACATTATGCTAAATGAAAGAAGCAAGTCAAGAAAGACACATATTATGTGATTCCATTCATATGAAATATCCAGAACAAGGAAATCTGCAGCAGACACAGAAAGTAAATTAGTGGTTGCCTAGGGCTGAGGGGGTGTAGGTGGGCTGCTATGACCTTGGTTCAAACCACCATTACTTCATAGCTGGATGATTCCAAGAACTTAACTACCTGGTTTCCTGCTTCCATTCTTTGTTCGCTAATGGATTCCAAATGCCTAGAACAGTATCTGGCACACCAAGGAAAGTAAGTATCCAATAAATCTGTTGTTATTTTGACTTCAAATCCTGTGTTCTTTTTCACTTGATTTATTTTGTGGGTATGTATCTATCATGGGAGGATCCAAACCCCCTTCCTACTTTGGCGAATTGCAGGCACCAAAAGGAGGCAGCTACCTCCCACCATAGAAACTAGAAACCCCAATTATTTACTTTCCCAGTTCCCCTGATAACTAGAGTGTGGGCACATGGTCGAGGCTTGGCCAGTCTCATGTACCTCCAGAATTGTGAGCTGGTACAGAAGTTTCTTGGTGGTTTTTTGTTTGTTTGTTTTATTTTGGTGGCAGCAACATCTGGTTCTTCAGCCAGGAGTGCCAGTGGAGTTATCTTCTGAGGTCAGCAATGTCAATAGAGTTCGGTGCAGTGTTTGAGGCACCAGTATCCTCACCAGAAAGGCTTCATGGTGTGTTCTGGCTGTGGTCTGGCTGTGTATCCTCCCTCAGTTCCTGTCTACTTTTAGAACTGTGTGTCCACCCTTCCCCATGATTCTGGAAGTCTATCTTATATCTTTCAATAAATTTCTTTTCTGCTAATGTCAGCCAGAGTTAGTTTGTGTTGCTTGTAATTAAGAACACTGACTGAAAGAAGGCTCCCCATAAAGTTGAACCTTCTTAAACCCAGGAGCATCATTTTAAAAAGCGGTGTTTCAGGAGGATTTTCCTGTGAAGAAACACAATCTCACATAACCTCTAAACAGAGAGAAATTAATTTACTTTACTATTGTTGTTTAACTTTTCCTGTTCTTGTTATCTTCCAGAAAAATCGGGATTCTTTCTCCCTTCACCCCAAAACAAGTCCACAGCCCCTTTCCCTAAAGTTTCATTCCTTGCCTATATAGTAGTCCCCTCATATCTGTGGTTTCATATTCCATGGTTTCAGTTACCTGTGGTCAATCACAGTCTGAGAATATTAGATGGAAAATTCCAGAAATAAACAATTCATAAGTTTTAAATTGCATGCCATTCTGAGCAGCATGATGAAACGTTGCACCTTCCTGCTTCATACCACATGGGACGTGAGTCATTCCTTTGTCCAGTGTATCCTGCCCATTAGTCACTTAGTAGCCATCTTGTTTATGGGGTTATTGTCATGGTACCACAATGCACGTTAAAAATTTAACGGAAGCCACTAAATGAAAAGAGGATTAAGTAAAACAAATTTCTTTCTTACAAAGCAAATCTATTATTTTAAATTGTGGTGGTGGTGGGACTTCCCTGGTGGTCCAGCGGTTAAGACTCCATGCTCCCAATGCAGGGGGCCTGGGTTCAATCCCTGGCCAGGGAACTAGATCCCACATGCCGTAACTAAAGATTCCTCATGCTGCAACTAAGACCTGACGCAGCCAAATAAATAAATAAATATTTTTTTTAAAAATTGTGGTGGTGTACCTGAGATTCCAGAACCTCCAGCTTACGTTTCCTGGCGTGAAGAGCTTTACTTGGAAAAGCCCAATAATAATTAGATGTTCCAATTCTCTCACAGTCAACCATACCATCATCAACCAAGCTTTGAAGGACTTCTTTTACTGACATAGCAGCTAGGAGAGATAATTTTTTAAAGACTTCATATTAAGACACATCATAAATCAAATTAAAAGGTCAATAACTGGGGAAACACTTGCAATAAATATTATAGATTGAGTCAATAAGTTAATAAATAAGGAGCTTTTAAAAATAATAACAAAAGAAGACAAATACTCCAACAGAAAAATAAAATAGATCAATGGGCATCTATAAAATATGTATGGTCAGGGACTTCCCTGGCGGTCCAGTGGTAAAGAATCCGCCTTCCAATGCAGGGGGGACGCGGGTTCAATCCCTGGTTGGGGAACTAAGATCCCACATGCCGGGGGCAACTAAGCCCGTGCCACAACTACTGAGTTCGCGTGCCTCAACTAGAGAGCCTGCGTGCCGCAAACTAGAGCCCATGCGCCCTGAAGCCCACGCGCCACAACTAGAGAGAGAAAACCTACACGCCACACTAGAGAGAAGCCCATGCACCACAACAAAGAGCCCACATGCTGCAACTAAGACCTGACACAGCCAAAAAAATAAATAAATATTTTTTTAAATGTACGATATTTGTAATAATATCGTCAATAAACAAGAAAAATGTTCAAACCCACTAATAATTGAAGAAATGCAAAATAAAGCATGAGATACGATCTCTCGACTACCAAATTTAAAACACTAAAAATTGTAAGAAAGAATTCAGGGAAATGGGTACTCTCAACATGGGTGGAAAAATGTAGCAATATGTACCTAAAACCTTAGGTTTATGCATATCTCTTATGCAAAAATTTCACTTTTATAAATTCAGCTAAAGAAAATAATGATGGATATGTATAAGGATGCTTGTCAAAGCACTGTTTTCAATAGCAAAACCCTGGAAATCAGTACAATAATGGGACTCAAAAGTACTTTTTTTGTAATGATATACAATGCATTCATTAAATTTACATTATAAATATTTAATGGCCTGGGTATATATACATCCAAAATGTATTATATAGAAAAGTAAGTTAAAAGACAGTATGCACTTATGTGACAGTAGTTATCTTGAATTAAGGTTAAGAGGCAATTTTTATTTCCTTCCTCTTGCTTATTTTTCATATTTTTTTCCAACAATGAACATGTATTACCTTTCTTGCTAAGGAAACTAAAACAAAACTACTATATAAAATTAAACAATAAATAAATAAATATATTGGATGTTATGGTTAGGCGTAAGATTAAAAATCAGAAAAGAGTTTTTTAAATAGCATGTAAAAATACAAAGTCATATTTCACAAATGTCTGAAATTATAAACCATTCTTACTTTCTATCAAATAAAACTATACCAAGAAATTATCCATATTTTAAAGTCCATTTTAATTTTTCCTAGAGCAGATCCCCCAATTTAATAAAATCTATTAAATATTTAAAGATTTAATAAATAAAAAAATAAAGTCTACACCAAATGCAAAACATTCAACCTCATGTATAAAGAAGTACAAACTGAAATGAAATGTCAAAGAATTCTAAAAATGAAAATAGTTCTGAGAAACGAATTTGGGTATAATAGCCTTTCCTGAAGGCGATTTGAGAACACACATAAAAAGCCTAAAACTAGACAAGTCTCTTTTTCTATTCTATTTCTGGGGACATTTCTTAATGAAGTAATATGAGATTTGAAAAACAGTTTACAGCAGGGGGAGAGGAAGGGGTGAATAGGTGGAGAAGCGCAGAGGATTCTTGGGGCAGTGAAAATATGGTGTATGATACCATAATGACACCGTAATTATGGATCCGTGTCATTACACATTTTTGTCCAAACCCATAGAATGTACAACACTAAGAGTGAATGCTAATGTAAATTATGGACTTAGTGTGATTATGATGTGTCCATGCAGGTTTGTCAACTGTAACAAATGTACGATGGTAAATGATTTTGATAATAGGGGAAATTATGCATGTGTGGGGGCAGGAAGTATAGGAGAAATACTGTGCCTTCCTCTCAATTTTGCTGTGAACCTAAAAATACTCTAAAAAATAAGTCTTAGAAAAAATTTATGGATGGCATGTTAATTACACATTAATTTTAGCAGCAAAATTTGGTAACAACCTAGATGGTCAACAATAGCTAATGGGCTAAGCAAATTATGGCACAGTGGGTGGCCACAGGATGAAACATTAGGAGATGCAGATGTTGTAAATCATTTTTTTTAAAGCAAATGACATAGGAAAGTGTAGATGATATGATGGTATATGGAAAAATACACGAACACAAAACTGTATATGCAGCATGGTTCCCTCTCAGAGAAATGGACAGATACATACAAACACAGATAAACAGAACCTAAGAATAAGATATCAAAATACACCAAAATGTTAACAATGGTGATCTCAGAATAGAGGGATTATGAACAACTTTTATTTTTATTATATTCTTTATAATTTCCAAATCTGTTAAAATAACATGTATAGCTTATATAATCAGAAAGTAAGGTTTAAAAAAATATATATCATATGTAGTGACCCCTCAAAAGATAACCTCCAGAACCTGTGAATGTGACCTTATTTTGGAAAAGGTGCTATAGAGAGGTAATTAAGGACCTCATGATAAAATCATCCTGGATTTAGGATGGGTCCCAAATCCAATGACATGTGTCCTTATAAGACACAGAAGAGGAGAAAAAAAAAAAATGGGGAAGGCCATGTGAAGGCAGAGGCAGAAATTAGAATGATGTGTCTATAAGCCAAGCACTGTGGGCAGCCACGAGAAGCTAGGAGAAGCATAACATGGATTCTCCCTCAGAGCTTCCAGAAGGAACCAACCCTGCCAACACCTTGATTTTAGACTTCTGGCCTCCAGATTATGAGAAAATAAATTTCTACTGTGTTAAGTAGAAATTAAGTTTATGGTAATTTGTTACAGCAGCCGTAGAAAACGAATACACTATGTAAATCACATTTAACAAATACCAGAACATACATGAAGAAGTTTTTACTTCTTTTGAAGTAAATTATACCCATAAATAAATAAATGTGTGTAATTGTGTGTATGTATATGTATGTGTGTGCACACACAGGCATGCATGCATATTCCACTGTAGTTTCCCTAGAGCAGATATTTCAAACACAAGAATCATGGTCATGGCCCAGAAACATTATATTGGGACTTTTATAAACATTCTTCATCTCTAGAAATTTATGTTTCCATGAAGTGAAAGACTGTTGCAGGAAAGGTGATGGGTATTTACCAAAACATTCTGGCACATTTTTTGATACTTACTAATGCCTTTTTCTTTGGGAGCAATCTTCTCCATGTCTTTTAATTGAAATACATCTTTCTGTTTAAAAGAGTTGAAAGATGAAAAACATGCATTTATTTTCTACTATATATTTACATTTACCATAATTATGTTTATGAAATATTGTACTAAAAAATTATGACTGGAAGTGAATAGTGCAATAGAATCGAGAATTTTAGAGCTAGAAGAAACTGTAATTATCTTGTTCAATACCTTCAACAGAACCTAAAATGGACAGATTTTGCATGAACATACAATTCTTTAAAGTAACTGGAGGGCAGAATGCAACGAACATCTTCCCAATGAAGTATAAAATCTAGTTATGATGAATCATTTGTTAACATGAGATAATCAGCTTCTCTGACACTTTGATTTGAAGAAAACACAAATAGTGCTTTGCTTAGCATATACCATACATCACAGATTAGCAGTTCTAACTAAAAGCAAAACAGACAGCTGTCAAGATTTATTTACATTTAAGGTTTCATGGAAGAGCCACACCTAAGTAAGAAAAACATACAATTTATGGCTGTCTATCATCATTCACCCATACATGCTGCATGTCCACCACATGCAAAGCAAAACATTATGGGAAGATATACACAGAGAATATTTAATCTTATGGTTGGAAAAAAAAATCTATGCAGAATACTCCTTTCTTCTTGTAATAAGCTGTGGTTGAACTGGTAAAAAGAACTTGGATAATAAAAGTGAAATATTTGAAAAGACTGAAGTATTCAGTAATTAGAACAGAATTATTGTGATTAGTGTTATGGAAATCTGGGATCTATTTCTTCCAACATAAACTTGAAAAGGTAACTTCAATAGGATGGAAATTAGACATCATAAAAATTTAAAACTTCTGCTCACCCAAGTGCACTGACTGACTAGACAATATTCACAAAACATACCAGACAAAAGACCAGTAGCCCAGATATACAACCCCCTGCAAAAAAGATGAACTGATAGATGGATAAAGGAATGGAGAGATGAAAAAAAAAAAAATATATATATATATATATATATATATGATAAAGCAAGTAGAGTATAAAATGTTAACGGCAGAATCTAAGCTGGGCATATAGGTATTCACAGTGAAGTTCTTTCATCTTTAATAATAAAATGTTGAAAAAAGTAACTTCATCTCAGTACACTTAAGATTTAGTAAATTAAGGAAAATACTAAGTCATTGGTCCTAGAATGTGAAATAAATTTTTGCACATCTGGGAATTCTGTAGGGTCTCAGAGAACATGTAGTAAATTACTAACTTCAGGCCTCTAATGCGTTAAAAAAAACCCAATTAATCAAACCTATTCGCAAATACCTTAGGAAAAAGAACATGAACTCATTGAGACATCTACCTAGATGTAGTTATCAAGGAAAAGCCCCAGACATACCGGCTGCCCCACTGGGGTTGCTATGTAAATAAATGGGCTTGCAAAGAACTAGCCTCAGAACTAAAGTGTGGTCATTTAAATGGACAGAGAAAATGGTCTCAAGTAAATATTGATTCTCCCCTACATTAAACAGAGATAATAAAGGAGAGATGAACACAATGGTTCTAGCTCTCAAAAACAAAAAACTATGTGTAAAGATACCATGGAAGACACACAGTTATAAAGTTAGATAACTTTTAATTAAGCACTTATGACCTGAGCATTATAATGTTTTACACAGATTATTTCATTCAATCCTCATACCAACTTTGTGAACTAGGTACAATTATTATTAGCCTTTTTAATAGATGAAGAAACTGAGACTTAGGTCAAGTAACTTGCTTAACGTCACAAAGTTATCAGGTAAAACAGACGTCAGGTACAAGTTCTCTACCTTTGAGCTGTACTGTGGCCATGTCCTTCCTAAGTGTAACTGGCAAAGAATTAGTAACTTCAAATAAATCTATGTATGTATTCATATGAATTGATATGTATAGGAATATATGAACTGAAATCAATCAATTAATACAATTAATTCCTATCTTTACCTAAAAACTCATTGACTACTGAACTTCTTTAACTTCTAATACTCATTATAGTCACGGTACCTTAGTCATTAGTGTCTTAATGTCATTGAGAGCAGTGCTGAAAAAATTTTAATCAAAAACAGCCAACAATATCATAAAGAACAAATTAACTCCCCTCACCACTCTCCCCAGCTTTCCACTGCCTGCTAGGAATTAAATCTACTTTTCTTGCTCTAAGACCATAGGAAAAATATTTCAGCTCAGCAGAATAAGTAGTCATAATCTTTACCTACAAACGTAATCAATTTATCGTCCTAATCATATCATCATTATTAATATGATACTCTGTTCTGAATTGCCAATGACTTTTAGTAAGTCATTGTATGTAAGACTAGTAAGATTTCGCTTAAAGGGCAAACAGTTTAAAAAAAAAGTGCCCACAATACTTCACTTGTTTCACTGAGAATCTGCATTATCAAAATGAAAATGTCAAGTATTATCATTACTTATTAATTTTACATTCTATTTTGCCGTTTCCCCCACCTTCTTCATATTGATATTTGTAAATAATGAAAATAGCCAGTAGGTTGGGGCCAAACCAGACTTTGAAGGTTCTGTCAAGAGGTAAGACGTAAGAAATTAATATTTTTGTAGGTCAAAAGTTTGGATTTTAACCTGGAAGCAAGAAAAGCCACTGTACAGAACACAGGCTCTAGAGCCAGGTGACTGGGTTTGAATCCTGGTTCTGCCACTTAGGAGCAGAAACTTCAAACATATTTCCTGTTAGTGGCAGGTACGAATAACTGGAGTAAATTAAGGAGGCTATGTACCATCACATGTGTGTTATACCATATGCAGGCTTATAAATGTAAAGAGGCTGTATTTAGCACTATCTCTATAATCAGATGATCCCCCCTGGGTTTTTATCCTACTACTATCACTTCTTGTTTTGAGATCCAGGGCTGGTATCTTAGGCTGTGTCTCAGATGTCCAGATCTGTAGAATGAGGAGCTCAGAAGGTTAAAAAGGATAAGATCAGATAACTACACCAAGTGCTTAGAATAGTGAATGGCACCTAGGAAGCACTCAGTAGATGTGAGCTATTATCATTATTATTTTCAGGTAAAAGGGGACACAATCAAATATATGCTTCAGAAAGTTAATTATGCTGCCCGAGTATAGGGCAGTCTGGATAGAAGAGACTCTACAAACCCTGGGATAGGATTTTTTCATGCTTCACAGCTCACAGGAACCACAAGTGTTTGTAGAATTTTATTCATTCTTTAGGAAATTGGTCACTATTGATTTCTAATAAAAAAAGGTACAGTTAACACTGGATGACATAAACTTAAGGAGAAAATTACACAAAATACTAAAAATCTTAAGGAAAATGACTTACCGTCTCAAAAAATATTTCCATCATGCGGGCTCTCTTTTCCTCTGCACTTAGTCCTTTTTTCTTCGACTAAAGCACAAAAGTTAAAAAGTAAACAGTGCAATTAAAAAACAAAACAAAACAATGCTTTTTAAGACAACTTGGTTCAAAACATTATCAGAAATAATGCATGGTCTCATCTGAGACCAAGAGGTTTAATAACCCTCAGAGTGAGGCCTCAAGATGGATTTTTAACAACTCTACTACTTTATGCCAAGCCTTGTGGTAGGTGCTGCCAGTATAATAAGAACTGTGAGACAGTGCCTGGCATTTTGTAGAAATTCAATATTTATCAAATGATCCAATAAGTCACTGTATTTACCTTCAAAAGAATCTCTCAAGGAAAATAAATAGACATAACTACTTATAGTTAATGAACAGGTACATGTACAAATTGCTACCCAGGAAAGAATAAATTAATTCCACCCTGGAAAGGGAGGAGGGTTAGCTAGGAAGGCTAGAGATGAACAAGATTTTGGCAAGTTGAGAAATGGTGAGAAGGGTGTCCTGGACAGATCACACACAGGCACAGTGTTACAGAAGTACATGGAATGCTCCAGAAAGACAAACACTCAGGGATGATTATTATACAAGTGGAGTATGCAGATGGAGTGGCAGATGAGACAAGAAAGGTTGTCTGGGGCCAGATTATGGAAAGCTGACTGTCCAGCCAAAGAGAGCAGACTTGACTTCAGGCCACGAGGAGCTACTGAGCAATTTCTAAAGCAGGGAGTGACAAGATAAGAGTTAGGTGACGTTGTGGAGGGAAGGCTGGAGGAAGGAAAACCATGTCCAAGTAGAAAATGAAAGCCTACTTCAGGTTATTATTATCCTGTCACTACCCTTTAGCTAACTTGAAATTAAGATAATTAAGATGTAACTGAGGGACTTACCCGGTGGTCCAGTGGTAAAGAATCTGCCTCCCAATGCCAGGGATGCAGGTTCAATCCCTGGTCAGGGAACTAAGATCCCACATGCCGCGGGGCAACTAAGCCCACGCACCACAACTACTGAGCTCGCGTGCCTCAACGAGAGAGACTGCATGCCGCAAACTACAGAGCCCACGTGCTCTGGAGCCTGCGTGCCACAACTAGAGAGAGAAAACCTGCAGGCCACAATGAAGAGCCCATGCACTGCAATGAAAAAGATCTCGCATGCCACAACAAAGACCCAACGCAGCCAAAAAAATAAAGAAAATAAACAATAAAATTAAATAAATATTTTTTTTAAAGATGTAACTGAAATGTATTTTAATAATAAATTTTACCATATATTTTATATAGGGTATATACCTAAAGCTAAAGTCTGAATTTTCAAAACGCCAAATTTCCTCAAAGCAAATATTCACAGAAAATAACAAAAGAGAACGAGAACCATAATCTCTAGTACTCTCATGGAGGATTCCACACTAATGTTTCTGAAGTAATCTGCATCTTTCTTAAAAATTGCATGGGATTATAGAGGAACATAAATTGTTTAGTAAGAACTCTAAAATACTTTATACCACATAAAAAGCAGACATAAATAAACCAACAATAATAAACCTATCCAATTATAAACTCCATCAGAAACGAGAGCCTACACTAGACAAGGAAAGGAATTTGGAATTGCCATTCTGAATGCATTCCAGAGTACATGGTCTAGAAACCCATTAACCCCTTTCCACAGCAAATTATCCAGTGTTCCTTGATGAGTTGCACAGGTAAAATAAGTAGCCTCAAAGTTTCTTTTTCTCTTTTCCCTCTGTCCACAATTTTAAATACTGCAGTTCCCCAGGGTTCTTTCTCTAATGATCCCCTCTCCCCTCACACCTTTTCTTTGATCTCACCTGCTTTCATGGTTTTAACAAACACCTATGCTGAGAACTCAAATCTTTACATCATTGGATTAAGTGGGCGCCTGAGCTCCAATCTCACGTACCTACCTGTCTGCTGAATAGACGTCAAACTCAGGAGGTCTAAACTGACCTCTCCTCTCCCACATCTACTCCCCAAATCTGCTGTTCTGGATCTTGAGTTCAGTTAGATTCCACCTTGTTACCCGAGCCAGAGGCCTGGCAGTCACCCTAGGTTCCTTCATCTCTCTTACTCCATATCCAACCAATCACCAAGTTCTGCCAATTTCAGGGCTTAACTGTTTCTCAAATCGATCCTGTCTGCTCCATCCCTACTACCTCTACCTTAGAAGAGGCCTTGATTATCTGTTCCCTACTACATACCTGCAGTCTGCTAACCATACTTTGTCCCACCCTCCAGCCACATTCCACGCTGCCAAAAAGCAAACCTCTCCTTTGCCATGCCTACCCATGCCTCTCCCTTGCTTAAAACTCTTCAGTGGCTCTCAACCATCCAGAAGTATCCAATCACCCTAGAATGACATACAAGGCCTTCTGTCACCTGACCCCAACCTACCTCTCACAGGTACCACTCCCCACCTCAAATTTACCATAACAACATGAAGAACTAAGCAATTTAAGCTGTAATACAAAAACTACTTGTAATTCTCCACTTGCAACATGCTCTTTCCCATTTCTGTGCCTTTTTAAAAATGTTGTTCTATCTAAAACACCTTCCTCTCATGCAAATCAAAACCGCAATGAGGACTTCTCTGGTGACCCAGTGGTTAAGAATCTGCCTGCCAATGCAGGAGACACGGGTTCAAGCCCTGGTCCGGGAAGATCCCACATGCTGCAGAGCAACTAAGCCCGTGCGCCACAACTACTGAGCCTGCGCTCTACAGCCCATGAGCCACAACTACTGAGCCCGCACGCCACAACTACTGAGCCCTCGAGCTGCAACTAATGAAGCCCGCACGCCTAGAGCCCATGCTGTGCAACAAGAGAAGCCACCACAATGAGAAGCCCGCGCACCACAATGAAGAGTAGCCCTCACTTGCTGCAACTAGAGAAAGCCCACGTGCAGCAACAGAGACCCAACACAGCCAAAAAACAAAAACAAACAAAAAAAAATGAAACAAACAAATAAAAAAAACACAGTGAGATATCACCTCACACCTGTCAGAATGGCCATCATCAAAAAGACCACAAATAACAAACTGGTGACAATGTGGAGAAAAGGGAACCCTCGTACACTTCGGTGGGAATGTAAATTGGTGCAGCCACTGTGGAAAACAATGTGGAGCTTTCTCAAAAAACTAAAAATAGAACCACCATATAACCCAGCAATTCCACTCCTTTGTGTATATATCCCAAAGAAACAAAAACACTAATTCAAAAAGATACATGCACCCCAGTGTTCATAGTAGCATTATTTACATTTGCCAAGATATGGTAGCAACCTAAGTGTCCATCAACAGATGAATGGATAAAGAAAATGTGGTATATGTATAATACACATATACATATGTACTTATATACATATGTACATACACACACACACACACACAATGGATTTTTATGACTCAGTCATAAAAAAGTGGCAACATGGATGGACTTGGAGGGCTAAGTGAAATAAGTCAGAGAAAGACAAACACTGTATGATATCATTTATATGTGGAATCTAAAAAATACAACAAACTAGTAACAAAACAAAAAGGAGCAAACTCACAGATATAGAGAACAAACTAGTGGTTATCAGTGGGGAGAAGGATGGGGGAGGGGCAAAATAGGGGTGGGGAGAGAAAAGTGTTATTATGGGATTATATGAAATCATATGTGTGAAACTTGAAAACTGTAAAGTACTATAGAATTTAAAGACTCTTTCATTCAATAAAACAAAGCAAAACAAAACAAAAAGAATTCTTCAGAACATGAACTGCCTTTGCCTTCCCAGAGGTTAGTGCCAGGTTAGAAGAGCAGTTGTAAAGACCAGCCCTCAATATCAGGACCATGTATCTAAAATTTGAGGCCACTCAGACTCTCAAATCCCACAACACCTCTCTGCACTCCCATAAATACATTTCAGGGTGAACTGATAATAAGGAAGTCTGTGATAACCATATATTGCCTTACTTGGAGAGATAAACCAAAGGAATCTCAGTTCCATGAAACCATACACTATGAAGACACGTTCACTAAACCTAGGGTAGAGAGCTAGAGTTCAGTATTACGTTATTAGCCTCGCTTCACACTGGCTTCTGCAGTATCTGAATAAAGCAAGATATCCACACTCAGAAGGCCCATTCAGCTATTTCTCTAGTCCACTTGGTCTCAAACTGCCATACACAGAGATTAGAATCATCTCAGGAGCTTTTAAAACTACTGATGCCCAGGCACATCCCATAAGAAATGAATCAGAATCTCTGAAATGGGGCCCCTTGGCCTCATATTTTTAAAATCTTGAGGTGCTTTAATTGTGCCCCAGGATTGAAAACACTGTTTCTCTCAGCCCAGAATCTGAAGGTTAAGTCAGGGCACTGTGGGGCAATGAGAATCCCCTTAGGACTTTAGTTTGTGGCTGCATCAGTGGAAAATAGAGCCAAAGCTTTAGAAAAGGCTCCTAATATTTTGTTATTATAAACGGCTCCCTGAGAGACCCTGGACTCTGCAAGAATCTGCCACGCAGAGGCAGGCAATGAGGAGAATCTAATGTCCTGAGGGCACACTGTTTTAGGAAAGCTCTTATCACTCAGCTCAACAGCTTATTAAAGTCACTCAAGAAATATGGATGGAATCAGGAAGAAATAGAAAATATGAACAGACCAATCACAAGCACTGAAATTGAACCTTAAGGATATGGGGATCAGGAAGGGTAAGCTGTGACAAAGTGAGAGAAAGGCATGGACATATATACACTACCAAACGTAAGGTAGATAGCTAGTGGGAAGTAGCCGCATAGCACAGGGAGAGCAGTTCGGTGCTTTGTGACCACCTAGAGGGGTGGGATAGGGAGGGTGTGAGGGAGGGAGACGCAAGAGGGAAGAGATATGGGAACATATGTATATGTATAACTGATTCACTTTGTTATAAAGCAGAAACTAACACACCATTGTAAAGCAATTATACTCCAATAAAGATACAAAAAAGAAAAGAAATATGGATGAGGTGTATCATCCGCTAACACTGATTTCAGGCTAACTTATTCATCAGTCTCCTTCACCCCTACGAAGAGTTTTCATTACTAAACACCTTGGGAGAGTATCATGGCCTTTTACAAGTAACTAATGTAAAAGGATGCCATATTACTTCATATTTAGAAATTTCTCCAAAAAATCAACAAGGGCTCATGTAATACTTAGGATTAAAGAAAATCTCCTCGTAGTATAAGTTAGAGATACACTCAAATTAGTAAGTAAGGGGGCTCAAAATTTGACTTGAGGACAATGAAGGAAACTTCTCCAACTAGGAGTTAGAGAAATCCTAAGTGGTTCAGTGGTTAGGGCTCTGCGCTTCCACTGCAGTGGGCACGGGTTCGATCCCTGGTCGGGGAACTAAGTTTCCGCAAAAAACTTTTCTAAAGTCAGCCCTGTTGATCACTAATACAATTTTTTTTTTTTTTTTTTTTTTTTTTTTGGTACGCGGGCTTCTCACCGCTGTGGCCTCTCCCGTTGCGGAGCACAGGCTCCGGACGCGCAGGCTCAGTGGCCACGGCTCACGGGATCCTTCCAGACCGGGGCACGAACCCGCATCCCCTGCATCGGCAGGCGGACTCTCAACCACTGCGCCACCAGGGAAGCCCACTAATACAATTTTGAAGAATTAAAATTAGATGGTATTTGCTGCCCTCAGAAGTGGCTGGCCACACCACATTTCTCCAATTCCAAAAATATGCTTGGACTTATAACTACTGTTTACCCAGCAAGCGCAACCAAAATCGAAACAGCTATTAATTCACAATCAGGAAAAGAACAAAAGTTATCTTTGATCAATATAACAGTAAACTTAGTTCTTAATAATACATGAAAAATAGGAAGTATGTCTCTTACAAAAAGTTTTATTCTAACTTGTTCCATGTTTCTCCATTACTAGAGGTAAACATCAGAAAAGAGTTAATAGCACATTAAACTAGTATTAGAAGGTGATGTAGGTGTAGAAAGATATTAGGTAAAAAGACAAAAACCAAAAAATTAATGCATATGGGCTGCATAGTACTCAGTAGTCAGTTCTATCAGGCCAGTAACTCTATAAAGGAGAAATATGGTATCACGGAACACTGGTACCAGATTTAAGTGTGGGCCTGTTTGGCTTCCTACACCATTTTATGCCCAGGTGGCTGGGTTGTTAGTTTAACCACAAAGAAACCGTTATCAGATTTGATTACATCTGGGCAAATATCTTCAAATAAACATCGTACAACCTATATCTCCGTCCACCACCAGCTTGGCAAAATAACGGCCACTTAAGATATTAAAATCTTAGATCCACTTCACTAGACGGTGATTCTCTGCCAACAGAAGGGGGTGGGGGATGGAACTCTGAAGGTTTATGAAAATGATTTGATGAGCAGAAAGACATTAAATTCACAAAGAGAAAGAGACGATTTGGAATCTAACCAGGGTTTAACCCAATCAGGCAATGCAAGGAAGACGAAGTCGGTACGGTGCTTCCCTAATAAAGCGACTCCGAAAACACAAAAGGGCAGCCCGGCCCTTCGTTAAAACCAACGCATTTTCACAGAAATCCTCTAACTGGCATAAAATGAAGATTTGTTACGTCACTTTGGAAATTGTGACCAATACTGAAATGTGCTATAAATGCTACAACGCCCCAAACCACTCAATCTTCAAAGATCAAGCAAGCTCCTCAGGCCCCCGGAACCCCCCGGCGCTGCCCGCCGACACCCGTTCCCTGTTCTCCACCGGTGGCGGCGCCTATGGTGGCCGGAAGCGGGGAGCCTGGGCACCGCTTCTGAAGTGACTCGTGGCCTTGCTAACAGACTGCTGAGTTCGTGAGACACTCGGGGCACGTACTCGAACGCCCGTATTTAACCTGACCCACCCGGGAGGGAGCCGGGGGGCACAAGGACGGGGATCCCAGCGCGGCGCCTCAGCCTAGGGGCTCAGGCGGCGGGAGCCGAAAAGCGCCGGGCGGCCGGGGCGTCGACCTGGCGGGAGAGCGGCCTCTGCAGCCCACCCGGGGGCCAACGCCGGGCCCCGGTGGCACGCAGCCGAGGGGCTCTGCAGTCGGGCCACTATGGAAGAGGGGAACCGGGGAGCGCGCCCCCAGCTCTTACCATTGCGCGGGCGGCGCGTCTTCCGGCGGCGGGGCCCGAGCGCGGCGAGGGGCGGGGCGGGCCCAAGCGGGTTTGATTTTGGCGCCGACACCGCCCCGGGGGCGGAGCAGCGAAGGGGAGGCGGGGAAGAGAGGCCGGCTGTCGCCCAGACGGCGCGCAGCGACCCCTGGTGGCTCCGCGGAGCGGCCGGCCGGCCGGGGTGGGGCGAGGCCCGTCCTGGGGGCGGGGCCTGGTTGCCCGCCGGTCCGTCCTGGTCGATTCCACATGCTGGCTAGCAGGGTCTCCCAGCTGCTTCCGCCTCTTCGGTCCTGCGTGCTGACTGTGACTCCTTTTTTTTTTTTTTTTTCAAAAAACTCGCCTTGACTTCTTTCTTCGCTCAGCGGAAACGCGGCTTAAGTTTGCCTTAAAAAACAGGCAGTTTGGCTGCTGGAGAAGGAAACGCTGCCTCCATCCATGCGGATTTGCCTGGTCTGGAGCGGACTTTCTTCCCTCTTCTAATTTTACGCCTAATCTTCTCTCCCACCGATATCCACTACTTTTACAGCTTTTAAAGATCCCTTTGTATGTCTGCCTTTGCTTTAGTTTTTTTGTTTGTTTTGTTTTCTTAATACAAGAGAATGAATTTCAAATCAAAACGGTCGAAAGTATGTTGCCTCATTACTCGATGGTGATTCAGATCAAAAGCTCGGGTCCCTTTACCTCAAGGTGCCAGAAAATTAACTCAGACTTTTCCGTTACTTTGAAGGTTATTGTACGTTATTTTGAACCATTTCAAAGTATAGTAATTCTACTAGGAAGAAAAGTGGCATCTAAAACGAATTATCTCCTGTTGCAGGGTAAGGGTATATTAATTTAAACAAGAGTTCCATTTTGTTTTTCCTACAGTTCGATACAATTCAATTGACGAGATGATTTTAAGAGAGTAAAAGGGTATCCATTTAGTAAGTGTTTTCATATTAGTACTAGCAAATGTATAATTAACACACCATACCCTAGATTTCTCATGTATTGCTTAAGATACAGCTGAAGTAGGTATGTCAGTAAAAAATTTTTAAAAATTAAAGTGATATTTAAGAAAAATATTAAGTTATTACTGGTGCTATGTAAAGTTGTCAAAAACCATAAAAGTGGCATTTGTGGGAAGCCTTGCCTTTATCTCCTCGCGGACTGCCATACTCATCTGCTCGTCAAGAACAGTTTTTCTTCACCTGGGTAACTCTTACCCATCCTTTCAACAGCTCAGGGGTAGCCTCCAGGAGTCTTTTTCTCTCCGCTTCCTCATGCCACCCTCGACAAGTAAAAAGGGTCTCTGTAGTTTTATCACAGCATCCCAGATTCATTTTGTAATTTTTTTTTTTTTTTTTTTTTTTTTTTTTTTTGCGGTACGCGGGGCTCTCACTGTTGTGGCCTCTCCCGTTGCGGAGCACAGGCTCCAGACGCGCAGGTTCAGCGGCCATGGCTCACGGGCCCAGCTGCTCCGCAGCATGTGGGATCTTCCCGGATCGGGGCACGAACCCGTGTCTCCTGCATCGGCAGGCAGACTCTCAACCACTGTGCCACCAGGGAAGCCCTCATTTTGTAATTATTAACTTGGACAACTTCCCTATAATATCAAACTCCTTTCTGTAGCAGAGACTAAGCCAACCATTTGGTATCACCAAGGCCTAGCACAGTGCCTGACACGTGATAAACACTCAATAAATGTGTATTAAATAAATGTCCCAGGTTTTCAAGAATACCATCTTGTCATTTACTTAGGGATATCTAGATATGGTTTTCAGGTGAAAAAAAAACAAAGGATATTTTACTTTGAAAAATCTTTACTTGCAGCAAGTAGTGCTTTCGCATTTACTATTTTCACCAATAAAGTTCTGAAATTCTCTGATATGCCATTCAGATGTCTTGAGATGCTCCAAGTTTCGCAATATTATGGGGCAGGCAGATGTAGTATATGAGTTAAGTATGAAAGCAAATAAATATTTGTAGCATCATACATTTGGATCATGAATCCACAATTTAGCATTTGTCATAGTACCTAAATGGCATTTGTTTATTGAACAAATTCATGTTTTACAAAAACCTTAAGCCCACGTTAATTTCATTTTAAAAAATTTGAATATCTGCTGTTGGCTGAATATGTGAGGATGAAGCAGACAGGCCACACCCAGTTTATATTCCAGTCAGTGCTACCCTTCCATCTGGGCAACTGGCCCTTGCCCTGGACCTTGCTCTGGGGCTATGTTGGCCCCGCTCCAGCCTCATCACTCCCCATATCCAAGGAGTCAGCAGGGCGAAAGGGACATGCCCATCTGTAACCCACTACCTTCTTTCTAGACCAAGAACCCGGGAACCCAGTATCCTCTGCCTTAGTTTGAGTTCGTGGAATGACAAAGCCTGAGGCAAAGATGTGCTGGTGCAGGCATACTTCGTTTTATCATGCTTCACTTTAGTGCACTTAGCAGCTATGACATTTTGTACGATTGAAGGTTTGGGTCGAGCAAGTCAATCAGTGCCATTTTTCCAACAGCATTTGCTCATTTTGTGTCTCTGTGTCACATTCTGGTAATTATTACAATATTTCAAACTTTTTCATCATTATTATATCTGTTATGGGGATCTGCGATCAGTAATCTTTGATGTTACTTTTGCAATTGTTTTGGGGCACCATGAACCATGCCCATGTAAGACAGAGAAGTGAATTGATACGTGTTGTGTGTGTTCTGACTGCTCCACCGACCATCCGGCCACTTCCCAGTCTCTCTACCTCCCCTTGGGGCTCCCTATTCCCTCAGATAAAACAATGTTGAAGCTAGGCCAGTTAATAACCCTACAATGGCTTCTAAGTGTTCAAGTGAAAGGAAGAGTCACACATCTCTCACTTTAAATCAAAAGCTAGAAATGATTAAGCTTAGTGAGGAAGGCATGTCGAGAGCAGAGACAGGGTGAAAGCTAAGCTCTTTCACTGAATAGCCAAGTTGTAAATGCAAAGGAAAGTTCTTGAAGGAAATTAAAAGTGCTATTCCAGTGAACACATGAATGATAAGAAAGCGAAACAGCCTTATTGCTGATATGGAGGAAGTCTGAGTGGTCTGGATAGAAGATCAAAGCACCCATAACATTCCCTGAAGCCAAAGCCTAATCCAGAGAAGGCCCTCACTCTCTTCAATTCTGTGAAGGCTGAGAGAGGTGAGGAAGCTTCAGAAGAAAAGTTTGAAGCCAGCAGAGGTTGGTTCATGAGGTTTCAGGAAAGAAGTCTCCATAAAAGTGCAAGGTGAAGCAGCAAGTGCTGATGTAGGAGTTTCAGCAAGTTATCCAGAAGATCTAACTAAGATAATTAATGAAGGTGGCTTCACTAAACAAATAGATATTTAATGTAGACACAACAGCCTTCTATTGGAAGATACCATCTAGGACTTTCATAGCTAGAGAGGAGAAGTCAATGCCTGGCTTCAAAACTTCAAAGGACAGGCTGACTCTCTTATTGGGGCTAATGCAGCTGGTGACTTTAAGTCGAAGCCAACGCTCATTTAACATTCTGAAAATCCTAGGGCCCTTTAAAATTATGCTCAATCTACTCTGACTTTGCTGTATAAATGGAACAACAAAGCCTGGATAACAGCACATCTGCTTGCAACATGGTTTACTGAATATTTTAAAGCCACTGTTGAGACCTACTGCTCAGAAAATAGATTCTTTTTTTTTTTTTTTTTTACACTGCAGGCCACAGGCTCCAGACGCGCAGGCTCAGCGGCCATGGCTCACGGGCCCAGCTGCTCTGCGGCATGTGGGATCTTCCCGGACCGGGGCATAAACCGGTGTCCCCTGCATTGGCAGGCGGACTCTCAACCACTGCGCCACCAGGGAAGCCCAGAAAATAGATTCTTTTCAAGATATTACTGCTCATTGACAATGCACCTGGTCACTCAAGAACTCTGATGGAGATGTAAAATGAGATTAATGTTTTTATGCCTGTTAACCCAACATCCATTCTGCAGCCCATGGATCACGGAGTAATTTCTACTTTTAAGTCTTATTAAGAAATACATTTTGTAAGGCTCTAGTTGCCATAGGTAGTGATTGCTCTGATGTATCTGGGCAAATTCAATTGAAAACCTTCTGGAAAGGATTTGCCATTCTAGATGCCACTAAGAGCATTTGTGGTTTATGGGAAGAGGTCAAAATATCAACATTAACAGGAGTTTGAGAGAGGTTGATGCCAACTCTCTTGTATGACTTTGAGGGGTTCAAGACTTCAACGGAGGAAGTAACTACAGATGTGGTGGAAATAGCAAGAGAACTAGAGTTTGATGTGGAACCTGAAGATGTGGCCAAATTGCTGCAATCTCATGATAAAATTTGAACAAATGAGTAGTTCCTTCTTATGGATGAGCAAAGAAAGTGGTTTCTTGAGATGGAATCTTCTCCTGGTGAAGATGCTGTGGAGACCGTTCAAATGACAACAAAGGATTTGGGATATTACATAAACTCAGTTGATAAAGCAGCAGCAGGGTGTGAGAGGACTGACTCCAATTTTGAGAGAAGTTCTACGTGGGTAAAATGCTTTCAAACAGCACCACATGCTTCAGAGAAATCGTCCATGAAAGAAAGAGTCGATGCGGCAGACTTCGCTGTCTTATTTTAAGAAATAGCCACAGCAGCCCCAGCCTTCAGTGGCCACCACCCTGATCAGTCAGCAGCCACCAACATGGAGGCAAGACCCTCTGCCTTGCAACAAGATTACAACTTGCTGAAGGCTCAGATGACAGTTAGCATTTTTTAGCAATAAAGTACTTTAAAATCATGTACATTTTTAGATGTAATTCTATTGTACACTTAATAGGCTACAGTATGGGGTAAGCATAACTTTTATAGGCACTGGGAAACCAAAAAATTCGTGTGACTTTATTGCAATATCATACTTTATTGCAATATCTCTGATGAATGCCTATAGTTTATGTGGGAGTGAGGAAACAGCGAGGATGAGACAGGAGGGAGGAAAAGCCACTAAAGATGTGTGCCCTTCTCAGTCTGGGCATTTCAACATCTTTACAAACCCATCTTTTTTTGCCCAAGAGAATGGAAGTTTGTGGAAATCTCGAGAGAACACAGGAGAGACAAGACCTGATGACAGAACTTCACTGGAGAGGATGTTCTGAAGCTCCAGGTGCCTCCCAGGCCCTTGGCTGCTTTCTGAGTTTCTAAACCCCCAGCATTCTTTCTGCTTAGAGCTGTGGTTCTTGCCACATCCATCCAATGAACTCTCTGCCAGCTGGGCCATGCCTGTCTAGACCAGGGCTAGGTGCTCAAGCCAAAGGCTAATGTGTAGGATGAACATAAGGCAGGCCACTTGCCTCTGATGTGTCCAAAATGGCGCTGGTCAGTGATACATTGACCCCACTGGATCTTCTCTTGGGAATGATGAGTGCTAAGCGCACATAGAGAGGGCTGATCAGTGCAGTTGCAACAGTATCCCAAATGTCACTGAGCCAATTTTACCATTCTCTGAGATTTCTGGTGTGCACCCCAGTCTTGGAATATCAAACTCAGAATGACCACCAGAAAGGAGAAGAGACATGTTCTACGACCTGTGTTTCCCCTGAATTTTCAGGAATGCACCCCAAACTGAAGACAATCTTCTCATGCTCCTTCCTTGAAATTCTGAAAAGCAGGACCTATAGGAGAACCTTCTTTATTAAGGAAGTAGGAAAAGAAAGTAACATCATTTGAAAGAGACAGAGAAAAGTCTACAGGGTAGAAAAACAAGTAGGAGAATGCAAAACCAAGAGGAGAAAATTTCAAGGAAGAAATAGTAAACATTATTGACCTCTCAGTCACATCTCCTGAGTTAGAAATGACACTACTACTATGTCATTTGTGCAGAGCATCAGTCTCAATGGGGGTAATATCAAAACTGGTTCCTGGGGGATGAAAAAATCTTGGATGGTTTGTGGTACAATGGTTTATGGGCCTCCAAAAGGCTGTAGCACATAAACAGATATCAAGTATACCTCCGGCATTAAAGCGTCATGGGCTGGGGGCAAGGGGCAAGGGGTGATTAGGGAAAAGATGTCTAAAAAAGCTCCTTAGGGGGACGATAATGGGGAAAAAGGCTGAGAAACACCGGTGCAGCGTGAGAATATAATTTCTCATCCAAACTGGGACGCTCCTGAGAAAGAAAGAAAGACTGCTCTTTACAATTATGCTGGGACAATATGCATAAAGCAGGTTGTCCCCGTCAATTATGTGATAACTTGGATTTTCCATCATGCTTTATTGACACTTTTTTTATGGCTCTTCTCTTAAATTGCTCTGTATTATAGGTACTGATGCTTTTTAAATCTTTCCATCTGGGATGTAAACTCCTTGAGTGTTGTCTGGCCTCGCGATATTGAACTATTTGTTCTTTCCTGGACGACTCATGCTCTCTTGCCCTCTTTTAGCAAGCCTTGGCGATCCCCCTTAACACCACCTCTTTGCCTTCTCCCAGGGTGAGTTAACAGCTGCCAGCATCCCTGGTCCCACTCAGCAACCCTTGCCACCCTCCACTGCTGGCGGGGGGCTGGGCACAGGCATGGTGCGAGTCTGAGTCATGGTGCAGGGCCTCAGGTATATGTGAGGGTCTCTGCACTCACCGGTCAAACATCCCTATGCCCAAGGGAGTGTGACATTAAGTAGCAAATAAACACTACCACAGGTTGAAAGAGAGACCACAGAAGGAAGGAAAAAGCCTTTTTCATTCTTTTTATCACGAATTATGTAGCCAGCCCTGTATATATTCATTTAAGTCTCATCCCACTAGGATAAAGCTCCATGAGAACAGGGACTTTTTTTTGGTGAGGGAGGAGGGTGTTTACTGCTATTCCCTAGTAGCTAGAGCAGGACACTAGATTCAGTAAATATTTGCAAATGAAGGTATATAAAAGCAGCTCATGGTGTAATCACCTGGTCCGGTTCATCAACCATACTGTAAGCTCTTAGAGGTTACAGGCTTTATTATTCGTCCTAATAGCCCTTACACATAGCCCCAAGCCTGGTATATACCACAGGTGCTCAGATATTTGTTCAAAGACTATGGCAGTAAAAAAAGAGGCAGCAAGGTGGGGCTGAGGATAGAATGTCACCTGCCCTTCCTGCCTCTTAACCTAGGCAATAACAAACTGCAGCTTTAATTAAACCCTTTGTCTGCTCTGGAAAGGGGTGCCTTCGGCTTTACATGAACCGAGTTCCTAAAAAGCAATCTGAGATATGCTATAACCTGGCACAAGTGCTTCCCTCTCAATCTGACTCTAAAAACCTCCAAAGAGCCCACGATGGCAATGGTGCCTGCTTGGTTAAAAGAAAAAAATAAGTGAGGAATGGAATCAGGTGTCAATAATACTAATGTTCGCATTAACTAGTTAGCAGTGTCATGTTTGGTCTTTTTCTCATTTTTGTTTCAACTCTCCTTCCAAGACTTTCACCTCTTTCAGACTTTCAATCTGTTATAGAATTTTAATCCTCCAAAAAACAAAACAAAGAAATTGCTGTAGTGCCCCTCCACTTTTAACAAAGGCCATTCTAATTATGATAACTTTTAGTGTTCATTTCATCGCACAAAATATAGATCACAGACTTAATGAAAAACCCAAAAGTGTTATAAATACATCAGGAAAAATGCTGTATGCCTAGGTGTAAGCCAATGACTTGTTTACAATCAACTAAGGAGAACAAGAGTCCTTTATAAGAAAACAAATAATCATCAAGTCCATACACCACTCAAGATTGAGAGCTTACTTATCCTCAAGACCTGTGGGGTACCATCAGATGGGAGAGAGTTCCCAACGAGGAGTAGAAAGACCCTGAGTTCACCTCTTCTCAAGGGCACACCCAAATCATAACTCTGTAAGTAGTAACCACTATCGATGAAAAGGCTGAAACCTACTAGAAAAGCTCTTCTACAACTAAAGATATAAAGAAGGAACTGTGAGACAGGTAGAAGGGCCAGAGCTGCGATACAGTCAAGACCCTTACCCCTGGGTGGGTGACCTACACACGAGAGAATAGGTACAGTTGCAGAGGTTCTCCCAAAGGAGTGAGAGGTTCAAGCCCCAGGTTGGGCTTACCAGCCCAGAGGTCCTGCAAAAACCCCCAGAGTATTTGGCCTTGAAGGCCAGCAGGCTTTACTTCTGAGGGACCCAGAGGGCTGAGGGAAATAGAAACTCCACTCTCAAAGGGGGCACACAAAATCTCACACACTCCAGGACCCATGGAAGAAGCAGTAATTTGAAAGGAGCCTGGGTCAGATCCACCTGCTGATCTTGGAGAGCCTCCTGCAGACGCAGGAGGCAGCTGGAGTTCACCCTGGAGACACAGACACTGGGGTCAGCCATTTTGGGGAGCCTGTTCTACCACAAAGACAACGGTGCTGGCAAGCGCCATTTTGGAATCCTCCCTCTAGCTTATTAGTCTCAACACCCAGCCCTGCCACTACCCACCAGCCTGGAGGCACCAGTACTGGGACAATGAAGGCCAAGCAACTAACTGGAAGGGACACAGCCCCACACACCAGCAGACAGGCAATCTTAAGAATCCCTGAGCAGGACTTCCCTGGTGGCACAGTGGTTAAGAATCTGCCGGCCAACACAGGGGACATGGGTTCGAGCCCTGGTCCGGGAAGATCCCACATGCCACGGAGCAACTAAGCCCGTGTGCCACAACTACTGAGCCTGCGCTCTAGAGCCCGTGTGCCACAAATACTGAGCCATGTGCCACAACTACTGAGCCCACGTGCCACAACTACTGAAGCCTGCATGCCTAGAGCCCATGCTCCACAAGAGAAGCCACCGTAATGAGAAGCCTGTGCACCACAAGAAAGAGTAGCCCCCGCTAGCCGCAACTAGGGAAAGCCAGCGCACAGCAACGAAGACCCAACACAGCCAAAAATAAATAAATAAATAAATAAAATAACATTAAAAAAAAAAAGTCAATGTATTTCCCAAAGGCAGTAGTAAATACTGAGTATCTTAAAAAAAAAAAAAAAAAAAAAAAAACAA
>NW_020174555.1:640296-681473 GCF_003031525.2 Neophocaena asiaeorientalis asiaeorientalis
CGACTGAGCCATCCCTGGACATGGCCTTGCCCACCAGAAGGCCCAGGACCCAGCACCACACACCAGTATACAGGCATGAGACCTGGGATCCCCAGGGCCCCGCAGCCAGAGAACCCTAGGACCAAGCCTGCCCACCCATAGGCAGACACCAGCCTCAGAATCTGCTGGGCTCTGGACCCACCCACCAGTAAGCCTCCTCTAGCCTTCAGACCAGCAACACCCACCAGAGGGGGGACACCAGCCCTAGGACAACTACAGCCATGCAGCCTGCCATGACAGGACCCAGCCCTGCCCACCAGCAGGCCAACACAAGCTTTGGAATACCCCAGACCCCACAGCCAGTTGTGTCAAGAACTGGTCCCACCCACCAGTGGTCCAACACCAGCCCCAGGACCCCTGGGTCCTCCAGCCAGACCCCAGGACCTGGCTCACCCACCAGTGCTCAGGCACCAGCCCCAGAGTCTCTTGAGTCATGATTCTGTCCAACAGTGAGCCAGTGCTATCCCCAGGGCCCCCCAAGATTCCAAAGCCAGCCACCTCATGATCCAGCCCCATCAACCAGTGGCTGGCAGCCTCCACACAAGGCAGGGCCTGGCAACCAACTGACCCAGGACCAGCTACACCTACCAGACCACCCACAATAGTCAGCCCACCACAACAGAAGGACCCACGCAGCCCATGTAGGGGGCACCCCTAGAGCTTATAGCTCTGGTGACCAGAGGGGAGCGTGCTGCTGGGATGCACAGGACTTCTTGAAAAGGCCGCTTCTCCAAGGTGTGGAAACGTAACCAACCTACCAGATAGATAGAAATTAAAAGGGAAGTGAGGCAAAATGAGGCAACAGAAGATCATGTTCCAAATGAAGGAACAAGATAAAACCCTGGAGATAGGAAATCTACCCTAGAAAGAGTTCAAGCTAATGATAGCTAATGATCAAAGAACTGGAGGGAAGAATGATGCACAGAATGAGAAGTTAGAAGTTTTTAACAAAGAGTTAGAAAATATACAGAACAACCAAACAGATGAAGAATACAATAACTGAAATTTTAAAATGCATTAGAAGGAATTAACAATAGACTAAATGATACAGAAGAATGGATCAGTGAGATGGAAGACAGAGTAGTGGATATCACTAAAGATGAATAGAAAAAAAGAATGGAAAGAAATGAGGACAGTTTAAGAGACTTCTGGGACAACATCAAGGGTACTAACATTCACATTATAGGGATCCCAGAAGAAGAGAGGAAGGGGCAGAGAACATATTTGAAGACATAATAGCTGAAAAATGCCCTAACTTGGGACAAGAAACAGACATCCAAGTCCAGGAAGCACAGAAAGTCCCAAAGAGGATCACACTAAGACACTTTGTAATTAAAATGAAAAGATAAAGAGAGAATATTAAAAGCCACAAGGGAAAAGCAACAAGCTACATACAAGGGAACTCCCATAAGGCTATCGGCTGACTTTTCAGCAGAAACTCTGCAGGCCAGGAGCGGCACAATATATTTAAAGTGATGAAATGGAAAAACCTACTACCAAGAATAACTGCCAAGGCTCTCAATTCAGATTTGATGGAGAAATCAAAAGTTTTACCCACAAGCAAAAGCTAAAAGAGTTCAGCACCACCAAACGAGCTTTACAAGAAACGTTAAAGAGACTTCTCTAAGCAAAAAAGGCCACAACTAGAAATATGACGATTATGAAAGGGAAAAGCTCATTGGTAAAGACAAACATACAGTAAAGGTAGTAAATCAACCATGTACAAAGCTAGCAGGGTTAAAAGACAAAAACAGTAAAATCATCTATATCCACATTACGCAGTTAAGGGATACACGAAACAAATAGATGTAAAATATGATGTCAAAAACAGTAATCATGAGGGGAGGAGAGTAAAAGCGTAGAGCTGTTAAAATGTGTTTTAAATTAAGAGAGCAGCAACTTAAAGTAGTCATCCATCTATCTATTTATAGATTGCTCTATATAAACCTCATGGTAACCACAAACCAAAAATCTATTCTACATACACACACAAAAGAGAAAGAAATCCAAACTCTAAGTATAGTCATCAAATCTTAAGGGAAGAGAATAAAAGAAGAAAGGAACAAAAAAGAACTACAAAAACATCCCCAAACCAATTAACAAAATGGCAATAAGGATTTACATACATGTCAAGAATTACTTTAAGTGTAAATGGACTAAATGCTCTAATCAAAAGACGTAGAGTGGGGACTTCCCTGGGGCACAGTAGTTAAGAATCTGCTTTCCAATGCAGGGGTCGCGGCTTCAATCCCTGGCCAGGGAACTAGATTCCACATTCGTGCCGCAACTAAGAGTTCATATGCCACAACTAAGGAGCCCGTGAGCCACAACTAAGGAGCCCATGAGCCGCAACTAAGGAGACTGCGAGCCAAAACTAAGACCCGGTGCAACCAAAATAAATAAATTAAAAAAAAAAAGACATAGAGTGGTTGAATGGATACAAAAACAAGACCTGTATATATGCTGCGCACAAGAGACTCACTTCAGATCTAAAGACACACACAGATTGAAAGTGAGGGCATGGAAAAAGGTATTCCATGCAAATGCAGATCAAAAGCAAGCCAGAGTTGCATTACTAGTACCAGATAAAATAGACTTTAAAACAAAGACTTTAAAACAAGAGCCAAAGAAGGATTACATAATGATCAAAAGATCAATCCAAGAAGAAGATATAACAGTTGTAAATATATATGCACCCAACATAGGACCACCTAAATACATAAAGCATACAGACATCAGGGAGAAACTGACAGTAAATAATAGTAGGGGACTTTTCATATCTCATTTACATCAATGGGCAGATCATCCAGACAGAAAATAAATAAGGAAATACTGGCCTTAAATAACACATTAGACCAGATGGACTTCCTAGATAAACATAGAACATTCCATCCAAAAGCAACAGAATACATCTCCTTTTCAAATACACATGGAATATTCTCCAGGACCGATGACATTCTGGCCAAAAAACAAGCCTCTGTAAATTGAAGAATATTGAAATCATATCAAGCATCTTTTCTGACCACAATGCTATGAGACTAGAAACTACAAGAAAAAAACTGCAAAAACACAAAAGGTGGAGGCTAAACAATATGCTACTAAATGACCAACGGATCACTGAAGAAATCAAAGAAGAAATTTAAAAATACCTAGAGACAAATGAAAATGAAAACACAACAATCCAAAATCTATGGGATGCGACAAAAGCAGTTCTAAGAGGGAAGTTTATAGCATTACAAGACCAGGACCAGATGGCTTCACAGGAGACTTCCACCAGACATTTAGAGAAGAGTTAACATCTATTCTTCTTAAACTATTCCAAAAAATTGCAGAGGGAGGAACACATCTGAACTCATTTTACAAGGCCAGCAGCACCCTGATACCAAAAGCAGACAAAGATATCACAAAAAAAGAAAATTACAGGCCAATATCACTGATGAACATAGATGCAAAAAACCTCAACAAGATATTCAATTCAAACTGAATTGAACAGTACATTAAGTGGATCATATACCATGAAGTGGATCATATACCATGATCAAGTGGGATTTATCCCAGGGATGCAAGGATGTTTCAATGACAAAATTCAGCGTCCACTTATGATAAAAACTCTCAACAAAGTGGGTATAGGGGGACATACCTCAACATATTAAAGACTCTATATAATAAGCCCACAGCTAACAGTATACAAAACATACTCCACGATGAAAAGCTGAAAGCATTTCTTCTAAGATCAGGAATAAGACAAGGATGCCCACGCTGATCACTTCTATTCAACATAGTGTTGGAAGCCCTAGCCACAGCAATCAGAGGAGAAAAAGGAATAAAAGGAACCCAAATTGGAAAGAAGTAATTAAAACTGTCACTGTTCGCAGATGACATGATACTATACATAGGAAATCCTCAAGATGCCACCAAAATCTATTAGAACTAATTAATATTAGAATTAATAAATTAATTCAGTAAATTTGCAGGGTACAAAATTAATATATAGAAATCTGTTGCATTTCTGTATATCAACAACAAATTATCAGAAAGAGAAATTACGAGAACAATCCCATTAACTAAACCTTTTCTCCCTAGTATAAACAGTTTGGTTGAGGTATTGATATCTTCCACATATTCTAGAACATACCTTCATTTATTCCTTCACTAAGAAAGAGGACAATAAATAGCTTAAATGTTTAAATAAATAAACATTCACCCTGGAAATGGAGAAAACAAACTTTATTATGATGATTTGAGATTTTGTGCATGGTAAAGGTATACACATGAATCTTGTTTCTCCTATGTTTCAAGACAGAATTAATTTAAAGATTTATTGTAGACTAAAGCATCCAAAATACTGTGGTACATAGGTAGCTATGAACATACAAACACTTTGATGCACAGCGTTCATTCTTTTCTTCAAATAGGCAGTCAGCATTTTGATTCATAAAGGAACAAATGATGAGAATATATCAGTATCAATGTCAGAGAGCGCAAGACTTAAGTGTTCTATACACAAAACATATGAAACAGACCTATAAAGGTGGAATGTACACAATTTAAAAAGAAAACAACGCAAGTGAAAACCCCTCATACTCATACATAGGATTGAAAGGCTATAGAAATGAGAATAATATAAAGAATTCTAAGAATACACTCTGTTCATGACAGAACATTCCCATGTCATAAAGCAAAACATTGAGTTTAAGGCTGTGTTGCTTTCAAAAGTTACTGGAAGTGCTGTACATTCACTGGAACAACATAGCCAATCTATTCATGTTTTAGAATATTAATAGCTTTCATACATTCTCCACAAACAGACCACACAAGCACTGCCACACAATTCATCTTCAGAAAGTTTAAGATTAACATCATGATTTGTGGCTTACTGTCATTTAAAACAAAAAAAAATTATTTATTTATACCAAATTTTTGATGGGCACTTTGTTTCCTTTATGGCAATGCTAGATTCCTAGTTATCAAAAATATTAAAATAATTTTAAAGTTTAAAACCCTGCAACATTTACAGAGTGCAACAGTATTACGACTTTTGATTTTAAGCAAAATTAGACAATGTTTGCAGCAAATAACTTCAATTTTATCCTACCTTGAAATGTCTTATTTTTAAATTATACTAAAAATATTCCTCCTTTTTCAGAAGCTGGTGAATAGGGAGGATAAGATAGAGTCCAAATGTACATAAAGATTTTTCCCATCTGAAGTAATCTGCAGATTACCTGATGCTTATTTGCTATTTTCTCCAATTAACTCAATAGGTATTACCAAAGCATTTACGTGAACCCTTCAGTGTTAAGGATCCATAGACACTTGCTAGCGTACTGCTTTCCCAGTTAACTCTGTTAGGACATACCTTGTATATTTAGTAGTAGAATCAAGTGTGTTCTAGTTGCATGGATCTCTTAGTATTTATTTGCTTCAAATCTAGTCAAAGAGTAAATTAAAAGAAGGAAACTTGGGGACTTTAGTTACTAGAGATTAAAGTTTGATCAAGATACTAAGAACCATTTTTTTAAAAATGGCTAACAGTCATAAAGGCTTTTTATTCATGTGTTTCTAGGTGGTGAAGTGACTCTCCACCCACCTCCCTGTGTCCAGCAGGGGAGGTCTGTGTCAGAGATACAGTTACTAATATCTATAAGCGGGGAGGGATGCATTGTCACCTACCTTTACATTCTAACTGGCAACATTTTGCCGTAAGTGCCCAGGGGAAATCTGAATGGGTAATTTTTCAGTGCTACTTATCGTGAATGTATGACAGGTTCTGTACACTTGACAAAGAGAAATCAAACAATAATGGTAGCCCAGAAAAAAAGTCACTTATTTTACTATCCTTCTCAGTTTACCAGAAACCATTTTTCAAAGAATGTGACAAAGTTTCATTTAAATCTTGTCTATTCGTATCTTATCAGCAGCACTTTTCCCCCTAAAATATGCTTACTAATACAGTAAATGCACATATGTATCCAAATTTGAAATGTTATCTATACTTTAACATATATGATTACACATATTTTGGGGATATATAGTGTTTCCTGGAGTTCCCATAGCATGTGTTTTAGTAACAGACAGTGGAACAGGTCTGAATCAAAGTATCTCTTCTTTCATTCCAGTTTCATTCCAATATTGACATGTAAAAAAATTAGCTTTGTATTCAATCTACTATCGAGATATCTAGTCTCATATGGTACAATGGCTGGTTAATTTCTAAATTCACAAGTATAATTTAAATGTGCAAAAAAACCTCTTTAAGTAAACTAGTCTTAAGATCAATGGCCTATGACAGAATCTACATAGGAAGCCATTTTTACTTGTGAAAATAAACTGAAATTCATTTAACCAATTTAAAAAGTTTCCTTTTAAACATTTCAGAAGTTATCAAGGGTCTAGCTTATCTTTTATGCAGAATGTTAATAAACGGTAAAATGAAATTCCCTCACTAGAGTGTAAGCTCCAAGGGGGCAGGGATTTTTGTCTGTTTTATCCATTACTTTATCCCCAGTGCCTAGAATAGCCTCTGGCACGCAGTAAGCGCTCATTAAATATGAATGTTTAAATTCAAAGACTTATTTCACTGACATTAGGAAACAGTGTCTTAGTTTAACGTTCTAAAAATGTCATTGATTTATTTAACGTTATCATGGACAGTCTCAAGTATTTTGAAAATTCTACCTAACTAACAAAATACTAAACCTAAATGTAAATCTTCCTGAAAAAAATTTTTTTCAGAGGTTGATTTGGGCATAATACATTTGATAGATAATTGGAAGATTTATTTCCCTTCTAAATTTAAAAATGTCCTATATAAGAGAATGGCTGAATTATAAATTAATAAGCAAGAAACATCACATTCATATAGTAATACATGTGGGAAATGTTTTCTTATAGTACAGTTCTAAGGTGCTTCCAGTGAAAAAGGTCCCAAAGTCCCTATTGAAAATGCCAAACATGACATCCTGTTTGGCAGAACTGAGTAGAAAATTAAACAGTGGAAATAGACCACATCTTATTTTACAGTATTAGACTGACTAAATTATTCTTATCATTTTTCAAAATGCATTTATACTTAAAGTTAAATGTAACTCAAGTTGAACTTTTGACCTGTTTTTTGTTTTGTTTTTGAAAGCACAGAAGGCCATTTTCTGACTAAAAGTCAGCCAATACAAGCATTCCTGGAAAATGGCAAAAATTACGTCTGCTTTAGGGCTTGCTCTACTGGGACGGCTTCAAACTGTGCAGTTAAGGAATGTGCTGAAGATGCTTCTGTCTTTCAGAGTGCTGCCTATTTCAATACACCAAAGATTCAGCTATATATATCTATATATGATACATTCTACCCTACCCTAATCATGTATATATAGTCCTTTAATGCCTCTACTAGTCATTAGACAATGATAAATAACCATAACATGCCCTTACCTGTAATGCTTTTGAGATAACACAACTTTGGTAACACTTGTTTCTAAAAGGAAACCATTGATCAATCACATGCCTTTGGTTGACACCATCAGTCCTCCAAAGGGCTGCTTATGGCTCTCTGTCCTAGGATACTGGTGTCCTACTACATGTGCTGACATCTTGCAAGGAGGTAAAGCTTTCGCATTCGTGAAGTGGAAAAGGAGAGACACATGTGAGAACGTGACACAGAAAATGTGACTGACTTTTTCTTGATTACATTCCAGTGCATTAATCTGGAGTTAATGGGGCTGGTGTAATATGCTTTTCAAAGTGTTAGGAATTTCAGGATTCCCTGAAAATGAACTTTGTTTTTTGATACAGTCTGAGCAGGAGAGATGAAAAGAACACATGAAGAAAATCTTTGCTCTAACTCAGAAAGGATGGGAAATTTGCATTGATTTTTTTAAGTGCTAAACTCAAGACGCTTGCTAATCCCAGCTGGGAGGATTTTGCAAGACAGTTTCCATTTTTCCCAAAGTAATTTATATGTAGCTACTAATAACCAAAAAACTGTCACAAGGGTAATACCTACTGTAAAAGTGAGGTTAGAAGATCCCCTGGGTCTTGTGACCGAGGTTAAATAAAGTATATAACTATAACAGATTTTGTTTTTGTTTTGTTTTTGGAAGCTCTGCGCAAAAGCTACCACTCACAGGATTAACAAATACCTTTACATATTCTAGTTGCTTTTTAATGCTTATTTGATTTGCAAAATTAGTTTAGCTACATAAATCCCTGTCCTATAAGCCATAGTTCACAGGTGTAAAACTCTGCAGTTTTTATAGATTCAGTAGAAGAGATTTCTTTTTTTTTCAACCCTAAATGTGGATTATGGAAATCAGATATGCAGTTTTTAAGGAAATCGTTACATTCAGAAATAACCTTGGAAAGTTCACTGATGATTCCTTCTAGCATGAAAAGTCTAGTATAATCTGGTCCTGCGTTGAGAAATCCATTCCAGTTTATGTGTAAGATCTTTGTAAGGGGTTGTCCAGTTGCCCACTGTTACTGTAAGTACCGATACACCTTGAAACAGTGGTTTCCAGAGTCTGCAACCACCACGTGGCCGTCTGAAGTTAGGGCCAGGCCTTGGGGGCCATAGAGTGGGTCAGCAGATGTGTTAATGTAGGACAAAAACGATCCACTTCCATCAAAAACCTGTAAACATAAAGTCAGAGTGTAATAGGAAAAGTTACAGTAATACGATGAAATAGGGGTTAGAAAACCCTTAATGCTAATGTTTTCAGTATAGAAGCATGTGTGCAACCCCCCAGGTTTGTTCAGGTCACTATCACAGAAAACCCCTCCCTCCACTTACCTTGCTCTCCCTCCCCTCACTCTCTATGCCCCACAGTCACTGACAAGGAATGTGCCATTGGCCATAGGATCTCACTTATACTCTTACAGTGGTCACATGTGAGGGGAATGGCCCTGGATGCTGCCTGAAAAATCCTTATTTCTCACTCTAAGCTTATTCCCAATCATAAGAGAGAAAAATCAGCAACTAGACCGCAGAAGAATGTCCTGAGTCACAGTGTGCAACGAGAATACAGAAATTACTTTTTTCCTTTTCAGAAAAGAGTAAGTTATACGAAGTCAATGGTTCAACAAGTACATTAGATAGAAAGTGGGCTTTTTTGGTCTGTAAGCTTCTGCTATGAGGAAATAAGAGGAACACTCCTCCTTCCCAGGCCCAGGCTGGTTTCTTTCAACCATTCTGGTTGGCCCGTAGGGTGTTTCAAAAGGCAGGTGTGATGAGAGCCACAATATAAACAGCTTAGCATCTGTGGTCCTATACAGAACTGCTTTGTGAACTTCGTTTCCTGTCTGCTTCTGGCTTCCCATCAGATATAGACGCCTCTTCCAAATGTAGGGGTCCACTGGGATAATTAAGCAAGATAAATATACTAGAGAAATTAAAGCATACAGTGTTACATTTAAAGTCTCAACCGTTTTCCTGAGAAGTGGATACCTATATCAGATTCAACTGCTCAGCTGCTGTCCTCACAGTAACATCTGAATGCTCCTAGATTTACCCAGAGCACCCTGTGGTCCCAGGTGCACTGCACAGACCCACACAGGCGACGATGAATTGCCCTGTCTGTAAATGCATGTTTAGATACATGCAGGTGACTACACAAGAGACATGGGAGAAAAGAAAAGTCTTTCTTCAGTGAGGACTGAAAAGCTTTGCTCTTAATTTAGAGGAAAATCAAAATTTGGTGTCACAGTCCCCTCTGGTAGTCTGACAAAGACTATAGAGCCCATCTCAAAATAGTGTTTTAATAGTTTTTTTTTTTTCCAGAATGTAACCAGTTTTATTATTATTTATATCCAACCAAAATGCCAAATGCCATTCAAGATACCATTATTCCTAAACCATGGAAACATATTTGAATTAATTATTGTTACTCTCTTTTTTGGTTCACTTTTTATTTTGAAATAGTTATAGATTCATAAGAAAGTTGCAAAGACAGTACAGAGAGATTCTGCATACCCTCCATCCAGTTTCTCCCAGTGGTTACATCTTCTATACCTGTAGTACAATATTAAACCCAGCAAACTGACATTGGAATGTGTGTGTATAGTTGTACGTTTTATCACAAGTATAGATTAATGTAGCCACTGCAACCAACATACAGAACTATTCCATCATCACAAAGATCTGCCTCATGCTGCCTCTTTATCGTCACACCCGCTCCCCTTCTCCCAACATCTCTAACCATTGCCAGCCACTACCTCTTTTCCTTCTCTATAATTCTGTCATTTTGAGAATGTTACCTAAATGCAATCATACAGCAAGTGATCTTTTGAAAGTGGCTTTTTTCCACTCAACATGATGCCCTTGACATGCATCTAAGTTGTTGAGGGTATCATCACTCTGTTCCTTTTAACTGCTGAGTATTACCCCACAGTGTTGATATAGCAGTTTGTTTGGCCGTTAACCTACTGAAAGACATCTTGGTTATTTTCAGTTTTTGGCTATAACAAATAAAGTTTCTATGAACAACAATGTAGAGGTTTTTCTGTGGACATAAGTTCTCATTTCTCTGGGATAAATACCCAGGAGTGCAATTACTGAGTTGTATGGTAAGTGTATGCTTAATTTTTTAAGAACCTGCCAAACTATTTTCAAGGCTGACTGTCATTTTACATTCACACCAGCAATGTATGAGAAATCTAATTTTTCTGCATGCTCACCAGCATTTGGTATCATCAATATTTTTAATTTTAGCTATTCTAATAAGTGTGTAGTAGTATCTCATCATGGTCTTAATTTGCACTTCCCTAATGTCTTTTCATGTTTATAACCTCTTCAGTGAAACTTCTCTTCATGTCTTTTGCCCATTTTCTAATTGGACTGTTTGGTTCTTTTATGTCGAATTCTGAAAATCATTATATATTCCAGGTATAAGTCCTCTGTCAGAGAGTGTGGTTTATAAATATTTTCTCCCCGTTTGTTGCTTATCTTTTTATCCTCTTAACAGAGTCTTTCACTGAACAAAAGTTTTTAATTTTGATAAAGTCCAGTTTATTGATTTTGTTTTTTTATGGATCATACTCTCAGTATCATGTCTAAAAATTCTTTAGCAAGCCATATGTCCCAAAGATTTTCTCTTAGAACCTTCTAAAAGTTTTATAGTTTTACACTTTTCATTTAAATCTATAATCTTTTTTGAGTTAACTTTTACATAAGATGAGGTTCATTTTCTTTCCTTTATGGAGATCTTAATTGTTCTAGCACCTTTTGCTGAAAAGGTTACCATTCCTCCATTAAACTGCTTTTGTACCTTTGTCAAAAAGTCAGTTGGCTGCACACCTGTGGGTCTATTTCTGGATTCTCTGTGCTGTTCCCTTGACCTATGTGCCTATCCCTCCATTAATACCACACAGTCTTGATTACTGCAGCTATAGAATAGCTATATAACAAGTCATGAACTCAGGTAGAGGGATTCCTCTCTCTTCTTTTTCAAAATTGTTTTAGCTATTCTAGTCCCTTTACTTTTCCACATACATTTTAAAATAATCTTGTCTATATCTACAAGAATTCCTGCTGGGATTCTGTGTTAAACCTGTATGTCAGTTTGGGGAGAACAGACTTTTTTCTTGAGCCTTGCAATCCATGAATACAGTATGTCTCTCCACTTACTTAGATCTTCTTTTCTTTTTTACACTAGCATGTGAGCTTTCAGATACACATACTAGACATGCTTTGTTATTATATCTAGATATTTCCATTTTTTCAGCAATTTTAAGTGATATTGTATTTAAAATTTTGGTGTCCACGTGTTCGTTGCTACTATATAGAAATACAATTGAGTTTTATATGCTGATCTTGTATCCTGTGACCTTGCTGAACTCTCTTATTAGTTCTAAGAACTGTTTTGTAGATTCCTTGATATGTTTTTACGTAAACAGTCATGTTCTCTCCAAATAGGGATAGTTTCTTTCTTTCTTTCTAATTTGTAATCTTCTTATTTCCCTTTCTTTCCTTATTGTATTGGTTGGAACTTCCAGCACTAATGTTGAATAAGAATGGTGAGAGCAAACATCCTTGCCTTGTTTCTGATCTTAGAGGAAAAGTTTTCATTCTTTCACCATTAAGTACGGTGTTAGCAGTAGGTTTTCACAGACATTCTTTATCAAATTGAGAAAGTTCCTGTATATTCCTAGTTTTCTGAGATTTAAAAATCATGAATAGGTATTGAATCTTATCAAATGCTTTTTTCTGCATGAATTGATATGATCATATTATTTTTATTCCTTGGCCTTTTAATGGGGTGGATTACAACGATTTTTTAAAAATTCTCCCTTTATTACATTGATTTTTAAATACTGAATCAGCCTTGCGTTCTTGGAAAAAACCTCACTTGGCCGTGGAAAGATTTTCACATATTGTTGAATTCTATTTCCTAACATTTTTAAGGAATATTAAAATATTCCTCATCTATAATCATGAGGAATATGGTCTGTACTTTTCTTTTTTGTACTGTCTTAGTCTGATTTTGGTATCACGGTATCAGAAGCTGAGTTGGAAAGTGAACTGTAAAGTGTTCCCCTGTCTTCTATTTTCTAGAAGAAACTGAACTGGTGCTAACTCTTCTTTAAATATTTGGTAGAATTCTCCAGTGAAACTTTCTGAGTCTGGAGATTTCATTTGGGGGAGTTTTTAAATTATGAACTAAATTTCCTTACTAGCTGTAGAGCTATACAATTTATTTACTTTATATTGGGTGAGTTGAGGCGTTTGTACTTTTTGAGAAATCGGTCCATTTCATCTAAGTTGCCAAACTGATGCATGTAGAGTTGTTCGCAGAATTCCTTACTATTCTTTTGATGTCTGCAGGGTCTGTAGTGATACTAGCATTTTCTGTCTTTTTTTCTTTGTCGGTCTTGCTAGAGGTTTGTCAGCTTTACTAATCTTTTCAAAGAATAACTGTTTCATTGATCTCCTCTTGAATGTAAATGATTTCTGATACTATCTTCACTATTTCCTCCCTTCAGCTTGCTTTCAGTTTTTGCTCTTCTCCTAGCTTTTTGAGGTGGGAACTTGGGTTCTTGATTAAAGACATACTCTCTTTTCTAATGTAAGCATTTAGTGTTATTAGTTTCCCTTGCAGGTAGAATGGTGGTTACCAGAGGGTAGGGATTGGGGAGAAATTGGTCAAAGTGTACAAACTTCCAGTTAGAAGATGAATACGTCCCGGGCATCTAATGCACAGGGTGCTGATTATAGTTATAATACTGTGTGATGTACTGGAAAGTTGCTAAGAGAGTACATGTGTTCTTACCACAAAAAAAGAAATGGTAATTATATGATGTGATTTTGAAATATATAAGTGTATCAAATCAACATGCTGTATACCTTAAACTTGTACAGTGTTCTATGTCAATTACATCTCAATAGAGCTGGGGGAAAAGAATTCCCTCTCGGCAATGTTTTAGCTGCATTCCACAAACTCTGATATGCGATATTTGCATTTTCATTCACTCCAATATATTTTAAAATTTTCCTTGAGACGTCCTCTTTGACTCATGGGTTATTTAGCAAATAATGTTTTTAGATGCATAGGACAAAATACATGGGATTATAAAGGAAAACAATTATATTAAAATAGAGTCATCAAAGTGCTACAGAACTGTGATATAGTAATATAGGTGCTTTTTAAATTAACACATTCAATAACAAGGAACAACGACAGGTCTAATGATGACTGTAATTTTTAAGTAGTGATCAGTATAACTGATAATTCGAGATGTCTACAATTGTAATATGAAAATTTCTGTAATTTCTCTTGGTGACAAAGTTATAGGTATCACTACAACTACTGTGATTATTGCCTATATTCATAATTAAAGGAAATTATAATTTTCAGTTAGAAGTTAGTAAAAATAATGATGTAATATTTTTGTTCAGTGGAACCCTTAAATTCTAGCTACAAATGCTTTTGGGGTGTGTGGGATACACACTAAGAATCCCTGATTTAGAGGGTTTCACTCTGGCAATATGTTGACTTTTTTCTACTCCACCTTCTTTTGTTTGATTATTTACAGTCTAATTACCTAATCAATGAACAAATGGGAAACATTCCAGTCTGGGGTACAGACAATTCTCCACTTTCAACAAACACCAATCACTCTAAACAAATAAATCCGTATTTTAATCTACCTGGATCCTGCTGTTTCCCCAGTCTGCTACAATGATGTTTCCATTTGAATCCACTGCTACACCCGTTGGAGCATTAAACTGCCCATTTCCTTCTCCATTTGAGCCAAACTTCAACATGAATTCTCCTTCCTGATTAAACACCTGTATGAAATATTTTAAGATTATTTTATTTTAAATTAAAATAGTTAAGCAAACATTATGGCTTTTAAAAATATCTGAGCAGGTTATTTAAGACATTCTTAAAAAAGAGGGGGAAGTCTATAAGCTAGACTTCCATTCACTTGTGGTTCCCCAATTTACTGTCTAAATCTGATTTAGCATTTGTTAACCACTCCTTTTTCTAGCTTATATCTGCTTATATTACTATGTGAAAAGACTTTTGTTAACCACTCCTTTTTCTAGCTTATATCTGGTTATATTACTATGTGAAAAGACTTTTGTTAACCACTCCTTTTTCTAGCTTATATCTGGTTATATTACTATGTGAAAAGACTTTTGTTATAAATTATAAAATATATACAAACATAAGCCAATACGAGTAAGTAGAGCTGTAATTTCCAACATTATTCTTTCTGCATTTAAATAAACAGCTAATTTCAAGAACAGGCATTGTATTTCTAACAGGATGGATGATCACTCAAAGTTGAATCAGAAAGTAAGAGCTTTTTGTTAAGCCAGATACTCAGAATTTACTACCATTTTACTAAGTCAACATAACAAGAAAGGGAGTTAGGCTGGACCACGCATTTATAATAAGGAAAATTCATCGAATGGGTGAGTGCGTGTGTGCGTGTATGTGTGTGTGATGGCAGCAGGTGAGGAATAAGAAAAGGACTTTTTAAAATAGATTTTCTCAGAATATATTTTAGTTAGAATAGAGAGTTTACATGACCCTAAGGCTTTGATGAATAGAGCCCATGAGAGAGGGAGGCTGACAGAAGTCGGGGCTAAACAGAACTTTTAAGAACTCTCAAATTCTCTAATATCTGATACGGTCAAGCACTGGGCTGTTGTGCTTAATTAAATATTCTTATTAATAGAGTGTTACTGTATATGTATCAACTGCAGATTACTCAGATTACTAATCTTGAGAGAATTAAAATTTTAATATGTGTTTAATGATAAGACTATAGTTAGCATGACTTTATCTCGATGATTCTGGTGATACTTTGAAACGTCTTCGGGAATTATTTTAAGCTTCCATTATCATGCGACATGTGTAGAAGTACTCATTAACGAATCAGAAAGTGTTACATACAAGGCACCCATGAGGGTAAGGTTCCTAAAATATGGACCTGAGAGAGGTCACTATGTCTCAGGACCTTTTAGAGATTCTCCTATTGCCATCTCTGTGGTATAAAAGATTAAAATGATGCTATTTGTTTTAGTTTCTTTTCTTGTCTTTTTGTTTTTGGTTTTGGGGTTTTTTTCTGCCGCACCACACAGCACGCGGGAGCTTAGTTCCCTGACCGGGGATCGAACCTACAGGCCCTGCAGCAGAAGCATGGAGTCTTAACCACTGGACCACCACGGAAGTCCCTCTTTTAGTTTCTTATGATGGGAAAGTGAGACATTTCCATCTCTAAAGCCTAAACATTCTTTAAGGTAAAAAAATGTCATGACCACTTCCTGAATTAATTACATACTTGCCAAGTAAGTAAGCCACCTCTTTGGTTCTTTGGAAAGGACAGAGATAGGAACCAGCTTTTCCTAAAATATCATTTAAAATCTTTCCTGACTCTTTTTATCTCCTTCACATAAACATTCTACTTTTAAAGACCAAAAGGAGTGTTTGTATGCTGGCGAGGACACGACTGATTATTCTCTGATCTTTCCCTTATTAAGTTGTACAGGGGAGGGATAAATTAGGAGTTTGGAATTAATATATACACACTATTATAAATAAGATAGACAATCGGCAAGGACCTACTCAATAGCACAGGGAACTCTACTCAATATTCTGTAATAACCTAAGTGGGAAAAGAATCTGAGAATAGATATATATATATATATAACAAAATCAGTTTGTTGTATACCTGAAAACTAACACAACGTTGTAAATCAAACTGTACTCCAATACAAAAATGAAAAAAGAAGTTGTACAAATAATTTTTGTTTGTTTGTGTTTAGCTTTCTGAGTTAGTATGTTTTCCTTGGCATAATTCAAACAGCTTACGTGCTTCTGCTCCATTTTGAAATAATGGAGAAGGCCAAATTTAGTCTTAACTGTTTTGCAATGAGAAAAAGGCATAAAGTGAAGGTAGATGAAGAACTAACTAGCCCACTCATTAGCCCTGACCTATAGGTCTGGTTTTTACATTTACCAACAGAGAAGTGACTTGAATACTAGAACTCTTGCTAACTGCCCTGTGTTATATAGGAAACAAAAGCCCAACTATTCCATAAGAGCTATATGGCAACGACTGTCAAAGAGAAGAGAAAAAACAAAATGACTGGGTTTTTTTCCCCACTAAATAAGAGGAAAATTGAGTTTAAATAACTAAACTGCCTCTACAGTATTGAAAACTTAAAAGTGTTTTCATAATCTTAATCATGATGTCACATATTTTCTATTTTTCCCATCTAAAAATGTCATTCCATTATTTATAAATTATTCAGATGAAAACATATTAAGAGGCAGAAGTATGAGCTGAAATCTTTTTTATAGCTTTGTTTTTTGATAACAAATTTTTATAGCAAGTTTCTATAAGTCGGACGATAATCCTTTTCTGATTTCAAAATTCTGCTCACCTCAATACCACCTCCACTTGGAAGTCTTCCCTGACTATCTTAGCAATGGACATGTACTTTCTTCTGGATACCTATAGAACTTTATATGTACCTATTTTTAAAAAGTCATTCATTGCTCCTGCCTTACATTCTGGTCACTCACATGTTTTATTTCCTCCTCCAGCACAAGTCAGGGCTGGTAAACAGGAGCCCTCCCACATACCAACACTAGGTGGTTCAGAGAGCTGCCTGGGGCACTGGGACGGGGAAGGCTCTGAGGCCACGGGTGTGCTTAGTAGAAAAGAGCAACCTGATTAACATCACTGTCTTCTGGTGGGGGTGGGCAGCACCTATGCCAGGCTTTGCTGGCCTCTGGCACTGTTAAGATCTATATGTATTTTCTTCTCGTTGAATGCGCTACAGTTAAATGAAGGATTCCTCTATAAAGAGAGTGAAGGGCAGGAAGCGTAATAATAGCCAAGTTATCCTTTTATAGTTACATTTATCACACGGGACTGTTACAGCCCCCTGGGAGGACCGTCACAAGCCCAGGCCCTGCTGCCTCTTTGATCTCTGTTTCTCTCCTCCTCCAAAGATTTTCCCACTGTCCTCTTCCTTTTACCAAGGCTGGGCATTGAGGGAGGCGGGGGAGATGAGGATGGAGCCCCACCACTATGGTAGCAACTCTGGAGAGACTACATGGCAGGAAGCAGCCTTACAAGTAAGCAGCAGTGGGCATCATTTCCCCTCATCCTGCCCCGTCACCATGGCCCACTGTGCTCTCCTCTTTGCACAGGGACTTGACACCCATCTCAAAAGCTCAAGGCCTTCCCATTTACTCAGGTTAAAAGTACCTTCCTCCAGGAAGAGGTGGGGAAACGAAGCAGTGAAGAGAAAGTACCTTACTTAGGGTGTTAAAATCCTATCCCCATCTAGCTATTCTAGCTGTCAACAAAGGCAAATTGTTTTTAAAGTTTGGTTGCTCAATGGTTGTCTCTAAGTGCAAACTTTAGTCATTGGCCTACCACCTGTGCTGTTTTCTTATCCTCCCTCACATTTGAAATGCCTCACTTTAAAAAATTTAAATGAATTTCCTTACAAGGAAAACTTTATATCACTTCTATAAGTGCAAACCAGTATGACTTGATGTAAACAGAAGGTAACTCTAAAAATATATACACAACACTTAAAAGAAAAATGTCTGCCAGTGCACTGTCCAGGACCACCTGGCCTCCCCTTCAATGGAACACACATCACACTTTGAGAAGCTTGGTCTAGAATGTCATTAAATATTTTCTCTTTTCAGTAAGTGAGACATTGATTTTCAATCACTTTAGTATTTCCTGGTTTGCTCATAATAAAGGTCAAATCTCTCTTCTCTCCTCTACCTAGTAAGAAAGATGTACTACACTATTTGGGAGAGGGGGTGGGCATTGTTTTCTCAGGAACACCAAGTGTGTGAAAGGATTCTAAGATGTATGAAATACACTACATGAATGCATGCCAGGGCTATTTCCCTCCCCAAATCTGTTGCTGTAGCAGAGTTCTGATATCTAATTTTGTTTGAAAGGTCTTATAATGCGGAAAATTGAAGAAAGTGATTCATTTTAATTTACTGAATAACCACGAGACATTAAGCTTCAGAAAGTTCTGCCTCTCTAAGTTCAAGCAATTGCTTTTTTTTTTTTTTTTTTTTTTTTTTTGGAGGCATGTGGGATCTTCCCGGACCGGGGCACGAACCCGTGTCCCCTGCATCTGCAGGCGGACTCTCAACCACTGCGCCACCAGGGAAGCCTCCAAGCAATTGCTTTTTTGAATTTCATTTTCAAGTTATCTCCATTTACACCGGTTTCAAATTAAGGAACTTATTGCCACCATATTTTGTTCACTTTTCTGACTCTCCAAAGTCTGTATGTCCAAATTAAAACCCGCATCTTTAAGGAGAAACAAAAATCTTCTCTTTTTGGCTACCTCCCCTAGGTCCTGTGTGTATATATAAGTGTTATGTTTTCTCCCAGACTGAGTCCTCAATAAAAGCAGTTAAAAGTTAACAACAATTGATGTGTTTATGGTACCTTGACAGAATGATTATGGAAATCTGTAACAATAATCTCATTATTGCTATTTACAGCTGCGAAATGGGGACCTGAAATAAAGATAGGAAAAAATATGTGATGACCATAACAACTAAAATGATTACAACAACACAGTAGTTACGAAACTTCATATATTAACTTAGTTATTTAAGAAAGAACAAAGAATCGTAAACTCAGTCCTTGGAAGGTCATTCAGCCTGACCTCTGGCTCCAGATAACACAAATTCGATAGCATTCTACGCTTGTGACTGTCTACTCTGCCTTCTTCCAGATCAAGCTAAGAGTGCCAGCAGCCCTCATGAAGTGGAATGAGCAGTAAGCATCAGGAATCATTCTCCGCACCACCATCTGAAAGTCCCATCTGCCAGCTTCCCTGATAGTCACATAGGACCCTCAGCTCTCACCGAGGAGAGACATGGTAACTCTTTAGCACCAATATGTAACATTTTTTTCAAGTAGAGCAGAAACCCACACTTTGTAATTTGGGGTGACATTCAGAACCTGGCAGAACTGGAGACAAAGCATAAAGAAAGGTTATGCAAATTAACACGAATGGCCAAAAGCATCCTTTCCAAAAGAAAATTAATCAACTGTTTTCAGCCTCTTCTTGCAGATGTAAAAAACGAAGTGATTGCAAAGTGGCACACCAGAAAAAGAAGGAAAAGAGACGGCCCTTCCTGTGCTTAGCAAATATTCTCAACTCCTGCTCTCTTATAATCACCTAGACAGGTGAAAAGTATTCTCATTCAGAAGCTCTTTAAATAAAGCTACAGCTAGGTGGAACCAGGAGGTTCTCCATGGCTCCTCAAACATTTTTATTTAAAAAACATTTTATTAAAGCTTATATTTTATTTAATGTTAATATTCGAAGGTTGGACTTCTGAGTTGTAAACTGCCACCAATAAAAGCCACACACGGGCTGCAGTTGAACTTACTGTGGGCGGAGTCATTGAGCAGCATCTAACCATGCTTTCGCTTAGATTCCATCCCCAGTATCTTTCCCAAAGCCAGCAAAAACACTGGGGAGGAGGCGTCTTCAACATGCTCCAACATCATGCAAATGTGAGCAGAAGAGGCATAAAAAAGGGGGTTTACATATTACCATCGAGTGTACCTGCAAACTGCCTGTCCCCATTTCCTCGGCTACCAAACCTGGTGACTATTTTCCCGTTTGGCTGGAAGATAAACACGCAGCACGCCTTGTTATCCACCACGATGATGTGCCCATTGCGGTCCACAGAAACTCCTTTGGGCCCCATCAGCTTTCCTGATCCGATTTTTGTCTGTTAGAAACAAGTGCAGAAATGAAGTTGAAAGCACTACGGAACATGAAGACAGACACTGGTGTCAGCAAACATTTACTTGACTGTTCAGAGGTGCACAGTGCCACAATGAGCGTCTGTCTTGGAAAACTGTCTTTGTCACATCCATTATCTGTTACCGATATTTATAGGAAATCAGTTTTTTAAGGAATCACTACCACAATTGTTCTAGAATCTCCTTAACTAGGGCCACAGTTCCCTTGTAAAGAGGCAGTGTGGTATAGCAAGAGATCACCGAGTGAGGAGTAGGAAGACCGCCCCACACCTGTCACTTGCTTCGGACACACCTGATACAGCACAAATGGATTTAATTTCCTTAAGATTCAGATTCCTTATATATTAAAAACGTCAAAAAATGACTTCAGTCACTTCCATTGATATTTCTGGAATATGTATTAAGTAAAATAAAGTAGGTAAAGTGTTTAGTGTAGAGCACAGCACATGTTAGGGAAGCAGTCATTAAAGGGAAGCAGTCACTGTCATTATTATATGTCGTAATTAATATCGAAATTGCGAGGCATCTGCCATTGAACTTTACTACAATTAAGTTCCACACGGGTGGGAATCATGTCTGTTTTATCCAGCACTGTGTACTCAGAGCCTAGCACACTTCTTGGTGCCTAACAGGTACTCAACAAATATTTGTTCAATATATTAACTTCCAAAGTCTAGCATTGTTACAGGGTAATAATGATGATTGGTTCCAGTTTTCACAGTATTTTAAAATGACAAAAAAGCATTAGATTTCTATTAAACAATATGCATTTAAAATCTTACTCATTTTTCTGAATAGACTATAGTATGCATATAAATGTCTGTTTGTTGCAAAATACATGTCTTATACCTTTACTTTTCTACCTCCATCTTCTAGAGTATTTATAAAGTAGTACTTTACTCATTCACCCATTTGTTCACTAATTCTACAAACACTGATAGAGCACCCACTACATGGCACCTGGTAGACAAAGATGAGTTAGACACAGCGCCTACCCTCAACAACATCTCAGCTGCACTGTCTACCGTGCCGTTTTTAAAGTGACTGGTGTCAAATGTTCAATTTGGTAGATTTGGGAGAATTCAATAGGCCATCTCAGAAGCCATGTGGAACAACGACCTGATGAGACAGGTCAAGGAAGGAGAAGGACCACCCAAGGCGAGGGAGAGGTGGGCAAGAGGGACTGGGAGATGACAGGGACGGCAAGAACTGCAGTCCTCCCCGGCACCAGGATGGAAAAGGTCAGGGCGAAGCAGATCTCTCTGTGCTTTTATGAAGGACCTTCAGATATATTACTGAACAAAGCAAGGTACAGAACAGTGAGTAGTCTGAGCCCATCTGTATTAAATATGTGTTTGTATGTATACATATTCCTGGAAGAGAAAGTAAGAAACCAAATAGTGTTTATATCTTCCAAAGTGATATTAGTGACGGTAGGAAAAACTCTTATTTTATACTTCTCTGTAGGCTTATTTGAAAAATCTATTTGCATGTGTTACTTTTTAACTTAAAAATTTAAACTTTAAAAAAATTACATTCTCTAAGGTTCTGTTTTAGTCCCCTTATTTTCCCTCTCTCTGTTAATGCTGTCTGATAGGAATGTAACGTAAGCTACATATGTAACTTAAAGTTTGCTAGTAGCCACACCAAAAAACAGAAAAAGAAACAGGGAAAATTCATTTTAGTTATGTATTTATTTAACCCAATATAACGAAAAGGTACCATTTCAATATGTAGTCAATATAAAAATTATTAATGAACGATTTTACATTCTTTTTAGGGGACTAAGTCTTTGAAATCCAGTGTGTATTTTACACTCATGGCACATCTCAATTCAGACCAGCCCCCTTTCAAGAACTCAGTATCCACATGTGGCTTGTGGCTACCATATTGGACAGCACAACTCTACACACTTCTAAAATCTCATTTATGCTATGGCATCAACTTTCACCTCCATGTGTAAGATTCTCAAATCCATATCTTTAGTCATGGCCTATTTTACAGGTTATCACCTCAAACTCAACCAATGTCAAAACAAAAAACCAAAAAAAAGATAAAAAAGAAACCCCAAACTAGCACCTCCTGATTTCTTAATTATTTTTGTGACACCACAGTTAGTCCAGTCGACCAGGATCAAACTTTCAAAGCAAAATTCATCCTTTCTTTCACCAGTTTGAACCTCAGTTTCTTCATCTATAAACTGGCAGCTATGCTATTTACCTCCTGGGTCGTGCAGATTCTGAAGGATAAAGGAGACTGTCAAGCACGATCTCCTTCTCTCCCACCCTATCCAGCTGACATTATACTTGACTCGCAGGATTATCTTCTTTCCCCCAAACACATGAAGATACGTGCAGAGAGAGTATGGAGAGAGGGACGGGGACCTTTCCACAGTGGAGGTTCAGACTTTGTAGGATCTTGTAAGTTTATAAATGACTGAGATTCAGATTTGATCTCTTTAGAATAAAGAGGTACATTTACTTAGGAAGGAAACACTGGCATTCTTGCAAGGGAATCTGTTGGTTAATTTAATTCTGATTTTGCAATCTAGCCCAAAGATCAGAGACTATAACATAATAGCTTGCAAAAATATATATATATACTTTCTTTCATGTCAGAATGGAAGATATGTCCGTAGAGATCAAAAGGAAGAGAGGAAACTCTTGAGTATTAAGAAGAATATTATCACTACCTAATATTATGAACAGTGTTTGTTACTTAGAATGACTCAGCCATATAATACCAAGTGGATGATAACTATGTAGCATAAAAACAGAAAATAAGGGACCAGTGCCATTCTATTATATAATCAGAACTAGTGCGCTTCTAAAAGAAAAAACTTAAATGTTGAACCAAAACCTCTTTTCCTTCCATTTCCTTTCATCACTCCCCGTTTAGCTGCACTAGATTCTACCAAGGGAAATAAGACAATGTGTCCTGACAATGTGTCCGCCATCTTAAACAGAACAATAAGCAAGGATATTTTAGACCCTGGCTTTGGAAAAGTTAAAGTATTTAACTCAACAAATAGGTCCTTAAATTGAAGAGGGAAGAGATGAGATATTTTAGAATACGTAGTGGCCAGGGGTCTCTGCATCTGTTCTGGGGTCACAAAAGTTTCCTAGATGGAGGGAAGATGGAAAGGAAAAAATTCGAGGCAGAGAGGAATGAAAATCAGGGCTAAGAAATTGGTGAGTAAAAGAAAGAAAAGGAGATAAGAAATTATATCCCTAGATCTACTAGGAATAAATACAGAGAATCCACATTGGTGTTAAAAGTTTGTCTTTCTGAGCACCTGTTTAATTTTACTGAATTCCACCGAAGAAGAAAATAAGTCTCTCTCTGTTTATGGTCATGGCCATCAGACTTGGAGGAAATCCCATTAAACTACAAAAGTGTTTTCACTTGCTATCCTTTTACCCTTTGGGTTTTGATCAGTATCTATTAGAAAAAGGGAATACGATGAAACTACACCATATCCATTCCCCCAATCCTCTAGGGGGCATGAGTGTTCTTTCGTGTTTATTCCAATTGTTACCAACAGTATTCCAACTATCAGAATCCAGTTCTTCCAAGAAGAAAGGCTATTACATTTAGAACACTGAATCACTGAGTGAAAAATACTTAATTTAGGAAACGCTTCTCTCTTAAATATAAAACCTTTGTTTCAATTTAATATATTAGAGATAAAGTGTTTCAATAAAGTAGATATAAAACTGTTTCAATAACTATTTTAGTGTTAGTTTCTAAATTTGAAAAGACAGGTCATAGTTTTGCTAAGGTATGAAACCAGAACAAATGGGTTGTCTCCAAACTAAAGGGGTATTTTCAAGAGGTCGCTAAACATTGTTCATTCTATTGATGTTAAAGCTGTCATATTTGGGTATGTCTTACCACAAATACAATTATGAAAACAGAAAAGAAGAGGAGGAAGTTAGAGATGCAGAAAGGCAAAAGAACTTCCTGTGTATATGGCCATCATAGAGTCATCAAATCTCTAGTGGAACAAAACGAATCAATGACAATTGAAGACTCTTGTGCAATACGGTGGAATTAGAGATGACAGTTTTTATTCTCCTAGATTGAAAACATGCTGCCCCATGCAAAACAGAGGCTCCAACTTGAGGGTGGATAATTACATAAGTAACTTCTTTTAATGAAAATGATGAGGTGACTGTGGTGATCCAATGACTTTAAAAAGGAAAACATAAATTCCTCCAATAAGGGACTAATGAGTGAACTTCGTGTATCTTCTGAATTCCAGAATCGATTATGAAGAGCGTCATCTCTGTAAGTTTGGACAAAGAAGGAGTGACCACCAGCAGGTGGTATGAGGTCATGAAGCCAAAAGCACAGCTGATCAAACAGACGTCATGTTTTGGGCAGGGTCATTAGAGGCACTGGAAAAGAACTCTTCTTCAATGCCTATTTCATACAAGGCACATATACAATCCAGAAATAAAATCTCATGTAACCCTTGCCCAAATCCTGTAAGACAGATTTTTTAAATCCAGATTTGAAATATGAGGCTATTGAGGCTCAAGGAAGTCATATAATTTGCCAAAGGCCAAACAGTTAATAAACCGTAGAGCTGGGATTCCAGTGGTTTGATCTGACTTAAAGCTCATGTTGTCAACAGAAAGAGAAGCCTGGACGGGGGAATGTGGAAGGCAGAGTGAACACGGCCTTCAAAACACCTGTGACAAAGTGTTTCATAATCTTCTTGTGAACAAACGTGGAAAATGGGCTGGATGACAATATTCTTTGATGACACCTCAGACGAGAGATTTCTGTTGTCATCAAAGGGCTCTCTACTCTTCAGTGACTGACTGGATGAAGAAACAGAGGATGATGCTGGGAGTAACAGCAAGTGCATCAAATGATGGGATCCCTCCAAGTGTAGCTCACTCACATTTTCTCCATGAAGCTGGCCCCGGTTTTCTTTTCCCTCCAATTCCTATATCATATACTATAATACTATGGTTCTAGATTGTACCAAACAATTTATGATTGCTTAAAGGCTGACATGAATTGTTTTCTGTTATCTCTTGCGTATTTGTCTTTTTTCCTCAAAAGGCTTCTACATTTTTAAAAGGTAGGGACCATGTCTTATTAATTCTGTTTCTCCCATATCATCTATCACAGAAAGTACTGATAGATAGGAACTGAGAAAGTAGAAGGAACTTCATAAATGACAACTTGTAGGCTAATTTGGGAAATATAAATTGCCTCTTAATAACCTTTTCTAAAGGTTGTTGTTTTTCACTGAATTGAGGTAAACCTGACAGTATTAAAAAAAAAAAAACATTATCCATGACATTTTCCACAGAACTAAAGCAAATAATCCAAAACTTTATATGGAACCATAAAAGACCCAGAATTGCCAAAGCAATCCTGAGGAAAAAAACAGAGCAGGATGCATAACTCTCCCAGACTTCAGACAATACTACAAAGCTACAGTAATCAAGACAGTGTGGTATTGGTACAAAAGCAGACATACGGATCAATGGAACAGAATAGAGAGCCCAGAAATAAACCCACACACCTACAGTCAATTAATCTTCAACAAAGGAGGCAAGAGTATAAAATGGGAAAAAGTCTCTTCAGCAAGTGGTGCTGGGAAAGTTGGACAGTCACATGTAAGTCAATGAAGTTAGAACACACCCTCACACCATACACAAAAATAAACTCAAAATGGCTTAAAGACTTTAAGACATGACACCATAAAACTCCTACAAGAGAGCACAGGCAAAACATTCTCTGATATAAATCGTACCAATGTGTTCTTAGGTCAGTCTCCCAAGGCAATAGAAATAAAAACAGAAATAAACAAATGGGACCTAATCAAACTTACAAGCTGTTTGCAGAACAAAGGAAACTATAAAAAAAAAAAAACCGACCAAAAAAAACACACAAAAAAACACAAAAAGACAACCTACAGAATGGGAGAAAATATCAATATTTGCAAATGATGTGACTGACAAGGGCTTAATCTCCAACATATACAAACAACTCATACAACTCAACAACAAAAAAGCAAACAACCCAATTGAAAAATGCACAGAAGAACTTAATAGACATTTCTCCAAAGAAGACATACACATGGCCGGCAGGCACATGAAAAGACGCTCAACATCACTAATTATTAGAGAAATGCAAATCAAAACTGCAATGAGGTACCACCTCACACTAGTCAGAACGGCCATCATTAAAAAGTCTACAAATAACAAATGCTGGAGAGGGTGTGGAGAAAAAGGAACCCTCCTGCACTGTTGGTGGGAATGTAAATTGGTGCAGCCACTATGGAAAACAGTATGGAGGTTCCTCAGAAAACTAAAAATAGAACTACCATATGATCCTGCAATCCCACTACTGGGCATATACCCGGACAAAACTATAATTCAAAAAGATACATGCACCCCTATGTTCATAGCAGCACTACTCACAATAGCCAAGACATAGAAACAAACTAAATGTCCATCGACAGATGAATGGATAAAGAAGATGTGGTACATATATACAATAAAATACTACTCATCCATTAAAAAAAACAAAATAATGCCGTCTGCAGCAACATGGAGGTAACTAGAGATTATCATACTAAGTGAAGTAATTCAGAAAGAGAAAGACAAATACCATATGATATCACTTATATATGGAATCTGAAATATGGCACAAATGAACCTATCTATGAAACAGAAACAGACTCACAGACATAGAGAACAGACTTCCGGTTGCCAAGAAGGAGCAGGGGAGGGAGAGGGATGTACTGGGAATTTGGAGTTAGTAGATGCAAACAATTACATTTAGAATGGATAAACAACAAGGTCTTACTGTATAGCACAAGGAACTATATCTAATCCCCTGGGATAAACTATAATGGAAAAGAATATTTTTTAAAATGTATAAAAGAAAGCAACTGAGCAAACTAATTGCTTTATAAAATGAAGCCACATTTAGGTTATACATGAGTAGATTTATGACAATGTCATTGTGACTCTCACTTCATTAAACTTAGATGTAACAAAGTCAAGATGTCTTTACATATGAAAAACTGAATATTTTATTGGATCTAGAGCCAAAGAAAAAGACAATTTCATCTTGTATTTCCTGTCCCTTCTCTCGACTGGCCAGTTGTAGTTAATCTTACCTTAAACTTCCCATCTGATGAGAAGATGCTAACCCATTTATTATCATAATCTGCAATGATTATATCCCCACTGGGATGCACAGCTACTCCCGTGGGCCGCTGCAGCTGCCCGGGAGAGCGTCCTCGTATGCCAAAACGACTTTTGAACTGTCCATCATTGGAAAATATCTGGAAAACAAATTACATTCATTGGAATGTGAACTAGCATAGAAATGGGTGGGAAAGACAGGCAAGAACATCTGTCATAAGTACTACAGGTCAGAACATGCAAACTCTATTTGAGAAAAAGCTTATATACACATCATAAGCTTCCCTTTCTTTCCTTGCATCCTAAGTCTTAAGTAGGAAACTATGCAGGTCTATCTATTTATCAGTGTAAGTGGTTAAAGGTATACAATTAGGGGCCATACCTGCACGCACTGGTTGTTACTGTCTGCAATTAATATCTTCCCATTTGTAGATGCTGCTACCCCTTGAAGATTTGTAAATTCCCCTTTATTTCTTCCTTTGGTTCCTGAAAATAAACGATAAAAGCACAGAAAATTAAACAATAAAGAGTTAGATTTCTCAGTTTCGGCAAGAGAACATTCAGTCTTCTATAGGTAGCCTGAGAATGCAATGTTTTTTTAAATTACACTTTAAAAAAAAAAGCGGAACCCCTCCCCTGACTTAATCCATATTCTACTAAACTTCTCTTCCAGACCAATTCTGTAAAGTCTTTGCAAAATCACCTTTCGAGGGGTAAGTACCAATCTTCTCTTATTAAACTATAGCTGTATATTAACATGATTAAAATATATTTAGATTTCACAAAGATACAATTATAAAAACTAATGTTACAATTAAGGACACTTTATAGGAGCGGGCCTTATTTGGGAGCTCTGCCAAAATCCCACCCTCTCACTCAGCAGCTCTTAGACACCTGGATACTTGACTTTCAGCACTTTTAACAAACCGTAAGGTCAGAGATGTTATAAAACTAGCGGGCTGATTTTCATACACTGGAGTGATTTATTTTCAAAGACTCGGTATCTCATAAGTTGTGTATCTTTCCTGTAAAAGATATCCTGACCATGTTTTCTAGATTAAATAAATAAGAAAGGCAAAAGAAAATTAATTAATCCAAGTCATACTCTCATCCCTCCAGAGTTTCTTATGGAAGAGATGAAGCAGGTGAAAAAATAAAGCTAAGGTGACTACAGTTAACAGATGTTTGTTTTTGTTTCAAATGAAGTGTTTATAACTTATTTTAATAAGACCATGCAAATATTAACAGAAGGAACTTTGCTCAGAAATGACCAGGGTGCTCGCTTCGGCAGCACATATACTAAAATTGGAACGATACAGAGAAGATTAGCATGGCCCCTGCGCAAGGATGACACGCAAATTCGTGAAGCGTTCCATATTTTTGAGAGAGTCATGGACATATACACACTAACAAACGTAGTAAGGTAGATAGCTAGGGGGAAGCAGCCGCAAGGCACAGGGATATTAGCTCGGTGCTTTGTGACAGCCTGGAGGGGTGGGATAGGGAGAGTGGGAGGGAGGGAGACGCAAGAAGGAAGACATATGGGAACATATGTATATGTATAACTGATTCACTTTGTTATAAAGCAGAAACTAACACACCATTGTAAAGCAATTATACCCCAATAAAGATGTTTAAAAAAAAAAAAAAAAGAAATGACCAGGAAGTGGGCTTCCCTGGTGGCGCAGTGGTTGAGAGTCCGCCTGCCAATGCAGGGGACACGAGTTCGTGCCCCGATCCGGGAAGATCCCACATGCCGCAGAGTGGCTGGGCCCGTGAGCCATGGCCACTGAGCCTGCGCGTCCAGAGCCTGTGCTCCTCAACGGGAGAGGCCACAACAGTGAGAGGCCCGCATACCGCAAAAAAAAAAAAAAAGAAAAAGAAATGATCAGGAAGGAGGTTTAAATTTTCATAGTTGGAGAGAGAGCACTATGCCTCAGTTTTATCATTTCATTCATATTCAAAATAGCAACTTGATATTTGTTTTTAGACGTCAATGCAGGGCCTCAGGAAAGAGTAGAAAAGATATGCTGCCGATGGCCAATGTCAAGCCCGTGCTTAGCCTGCTTAGGAAACTGGTTTTTGCATTTAGGAAGTAAAACTGCCATATAATTAAACTCAGAACAAAATCAACAACAGAACTGCTGGGTGAACCATCTTATCACCTGGTTCTCACGAAACCCACAGGGTAGTTGCTTTATTGAGATCCTAGACCCTAACAAGATGACTCACCGCCTCTCTATCTCTTCCTAACATGAAACATGAAGATCCTAACATGAGGATCTTCCAGATCCTCAAAAGAATGTCTTCTAGGTTGTAGGACAAACGATTCTACTTTACTTCAGATGTTTCAGCAGAGATGATCTTTGTACCTGATCTGCACAGAATCCCTATAGTATTCAAGTCCATGGGATCAGCTAACACTCTAAAAACGGTGTGTTGGCATCTGTTGGTGGGTGGCAGGGTAAAGGGTGGTTGGCCCCTGAAGGAGGTATGTGCCCACTTTGTATTAGCTTTTGGTCATTCCTTCTGATGTCTGAGTAACACCTGGTTAACAGGTACAGCAAAACCGAAGGACCAGGAAAAGAAACAATTCTTCTAAAATACTCAGTTTATAAATACTTTTTAAAAGGTAGTGGGGGCAAGGCCAGGGTCTCTCAAGAATAAAAACTTAACTCATCAAAAACGATAAAGGGCTTCCCTGGTGGCACAGTGGTTAAGAATCCACCTGCCAATGCAGGGGACATGGGTTCGAGCCCTGGTCCAGGAAGATCCCACATGTCGCGGAGTAACTAAGCCCGTGTGTCACAGCTGCTGAGCCTGTGCTCTAGAGCACGTGAGCCACAACTACTGAAGCCCGCGCGCCTAGAGCCCGTGCTCAGCAACAAGAGAAGCCACCACAGTGAGAAGCCCACATACCACAACGAAGAGTAGCCCCCGCTCGCCACAACTGGAAAAAGCCTGCACGCAGCAACAAAGACCCAATGCAGCCAAAAAAAAGGTTGATAAATAGAAGCATGGAAATTATTAGTGGGATGAAGAACTGAGGACCAAATAAAGAAACATAATAAAAAAGAGTCCTACCAGTGAATCTGGAGAAGAATTGACTGTAAAGAAAAACCCAGGCTGCTCTAGATCCTGCTTTTGTAAAACTGGAAGTGCACCCATGGTTCAGAGGACATACAGGCAGGGGAAAGAAATACTGAAAACGGGGAGGGGAGTAAGAAGCACCTGCACAGAGTACATGAGCATTGGTCTGCTGTCCTTAAACCTGCCTGCTGCCCTCTTCTATTTAAACTTTGGTCCATCCTGCTAAGGACAAAGCCTATTCTATTCAGAGAAGCCTCTGCAGGCAGCAGCAGTTGAGTTTTGAAATGAAAGGAAAAATGGAGACACGTGCTTTAGTAGAAGTTCAGGGGTGCCTTAGCCAAAAAGATTTAATTGTCCTTTGGAAAAAATAGAGGTGATGCTGAAGGAAAATATATGAGCAAAAAATACTAGCACTTTTTTTTCTCTGCAGAAATAAACACACATTTTTTAGTGTCAGTATAAATGGGAACGAATTGTACTTGGGGTATAATTTTAAAACTTGGGAAGACATTTAGTTGGACTCTGTATCAGTACCATTTGGACCAAGGAGAAGGAAGATTCTGCCCAGTTTGAAGTGAATGTGAGGATACTCAGTACCTGCCATGAGAGCAACACATCTACATTGCAGAGGACCACACTGCTGGCAGGAAGTTCTCCAACCCCCTCCAAGCTCCGGGCTGATGCGTTGGCCCCCCTGTTATTCTTGGTCTCAAGTTAACTAGAGCTTGAGTCTGCTGCCCCACATGTAAAGAAAAAATCACAGGGTCGGAGGCACATCTGTTAGTCCCAGATTGCTTACATACTTTTGAAAGAGCTGGATGTGCAACAGGCATTGCCATTTAAATTTTATATTTGTTTTAAAAAATCTTTCTCTTTAAGCCACAGGGCTCGGTTTCCAAATAGCTGGGGTTGGCATTTTCATAACAACACTTGATTCTTATGAGCATCTTTTGTCCTGTCAGAGCTATTGATCATCATTTTTCTTTTTTTTTTTTTACAAAAAACTCTATTTGTGTTTTTTTAAGTACAGCAGGAACATAGAGTTACTCCTAAGGATGAAAAGAAATCCACCAGCATACTCTTGAGGGACAATTAATGCTGACTATTTTTACTAGCAGTTAAACTAGAAAAATCTTAATGTTGAGTAATGATGCAGAACTACAGCATAGTATCAATACGCTGAAATGCCCGAAGTCCAAGTGTTTGTAAAGTGTCTTGGGACAAAAATAAAAGTGTCTTGCGACCAAAATAAAATAACAGAAATTGCAGAAGATAGAAATAATTTGGGGTCATGCATCCCTCTTCAAAATATTTAGTAAATACTATTTAGTCTATAGAAAATTTCCCCACCCTCCACAAAGTATTCTAAATAATGAAAACTAGTTCTTTCATAACAAATATAAATGTAACATAAAACATATACAGTAGTTATAAAATCTTGTCCTGTCTACTCTGACGTAAAAGATTTCACTTGATGGTTAGATTTTGGCTAGTAAAATGAGTAATGTGAGTTTTAAAAGTAATTATAAACAATTTGACAACAACTCCATAAGATAATTACACTTGTTTTCCCCAGACTTCCCAGATTTTAAACTAGCCTATGAAGCACAGAATGAATTTTCAAACCAACAGCTTCCTATCTGTGCTCCTGCCCTTGCCTCCAGGAAGATGACAGAGGTAAGGTAGTAAGTCCCTGGATTGAAACAGGGGATCAATAACTGTAAATTTCCTCTCACCCCCACTCCAACTTAGTAAGAAAATTAATGCTAAATGAAACTAGATACTTAGAATGGGATAATGCAAGAGGATGAAATTGAGCCAAACATAGGGTCTAACACGGGATCTTTAACCAAGTACGTGTTAATGTATGTTTGCTGAATGAATGGGTCCCTAAATGAATTATTAATGACTGAGTAAATTACAACCCACATTACATCATGGGAAAAGGAAGTGTTCAGTAATATTTACAGCACTTTCATATACATTCTCTTGTGCACTCCCTATAACAACCCCAAGAGTTAGCAGGATAAATATTATCATTCCATTTTATAGATGAGAAATTGAAGCTAGGCATATCACAAAGATAGGGAAGAGACAGAGCAAAGAATAAAACCTGGTTCTCCCGACCCTTTATATATTTTTTAAATACACACATTGCTTCTAATTGGTCCTTAGGATATCAGGTTTCTGAGGTGAGGACAATTACCCTTTGGGTTCACATGGATCATGCTTTCTCCATTAAATCTTTCAGAAAACTCCATTTTAACTGGTTCACTGTCTCCCTCACTAAACTATGAGCTCCCTGGGGGACGAGGCAACATCTGTCCTGTTCTCTGTTGCATCCTACAACACAGCGGAGTGCCTGAAACTCATAAGAGTGGCATCATTCTACATTTGAAATCCAAGAGGAGTTTCCAAGGATGAGATTCTTAAGGGGTGGGGACAGGGTTCCTATAATGACCTCAGATGCCAAATTAGCATGCTCTCCCTTCCTTTTAGGGAGGGAAGGTGATGGTTTGCAGAGATGAGGCAGGGAAGAGGGGCATAAAATATCACACCTTCCTGTAAAGCCTCTGAACTCTAAGTGATTTTACACATCCATTTGATATGACAAGAGAGCACACTGATCCAGAGTACAAATGAGCGGTTCATTCAACACATCCCAAGGATTCATTAAGGTATGGTGGATGAATTGCATAATTTGAAACAATTCATCTCTAATTCTTTCACTCCCTCCCACCTCTTCAGGCTTCCCCGTTGTTCAATGATTTTTTTAGTAGCTGACAAAACCAGCTCATGGCTTCTAGTCAGCAAACTCTGACAATGCAGGGAAAAATAATCCCCGCGTTTCAAGGAATCAACACATGCTCTAAGCCACTTCCTTACACTCCTTCAGGACTGTTTTGCAATTCAATGTTAGAGTAAGACAATAACTCATTCACAGTGGGCATGCATTACGTTTTCAGGTGTGGGAGATGTCATATATCTTAACTTTGGAAAACCACAGTAGTTAAAGGACATTTTAGATGAAGAGGAATCGGTGTGCAATTAAAAAGGCAGGGGCATCAGAGTTACAGGTGGCTTGGGTTCCTTCCTGGGCTCTCCTGAGCCTCCATTCCTTCAAAGCTAAGGATGATTATATGTTGTCCTGGTAATTTGGCTCTTGAGGGGCAGGGGCTGTAGGGCTGGGGGAGGAGTTCTGATTTGTAGCATTTGGTCCGTTTCTATTGTGTAAATACTACCATCACGGCTGATTTCAACGAATTCAGTAAAGATGCAGATACAAAATTAACATACAAAGTTCAGTAGCGTTTCTATACACCAGCAATGAATTTTCTGAAAAAGAAACAAAGATGTTGATCTCCCTGATAATAGCATCAAAAACAGTAAAATACTTAAGAATAAATTTAACCAAGGAGTTTGTGAAAGATCTCTACTCTGAAAACTACAAGATATTGAAAGAAATTGAAAAAGACACAAATAAATGGAAAGGTATTCTGTGTTCATGGACTGGAAGAATTAATATTGTTAAAATGTTAATACTACCAAAAGCCATCTATAGATTCAATGAAATTCCTATCAAGATTCCAATGGCAATCTTTACAGAAGTAGAAATAACAGTCCTAAAATTCATATGGAACCACAAAAGACCCTGAAAAGCCAAAGAAATTCTGAGAAAGAACAAAGCAGGGAGGCATCACACTCCCTGATTTCAAGCTATAATATAAGGCTATAGTAATCAAAACAGTATGGTACTGGCATAAAAACAAACAGACCCATGGAACAGAATCAAGAGCCAAGAAAATTACCCAAATATATACAGTCAACTAATATTTTGACAAGGGAGCCAAGAATACTCAAGAGAGAAAAAACTTCGTGCTAGGATAATAGAATATTCACATAAAAGAATGAAACTGGAGGCTTCTCTGGTGGCACAGTGGTTGAGAGTCCGCCTGCCGATGCAGGGGACACGGGTTCGTGCCCCGGTCCGGGAAGATCTCACGTGCCTCGGAGCAGCTAGGCCCGTTAGCCATGGCCGCTGAGCTTGCGCGTCCGGAGCTTGTGCTCTGCAATGGGAGAGGCCATAACAGTGAGAGGCCCATGTACTGCAAAAAAAAAAAGAACGAAACTGGACCCCTGTCTTACACTATTGACAAAAATTAATTTGAAATGGATTAAATATAAGACCTGAAACCAGGTCTAATTTCTTCCTGGAAGAAAAGAGGAATAGAGTTCCCTGACTCAAGCTTTGGTAACGATTTTTTGGATATGACACCTAAAGCACAAGCAAGGAAAGCAAAAATAAAGAAGTGAAACTATACCAAACTAAAACACTTCTGTCAATGAGCAAAAGAAACTATCAATAATGTGAAAAGGACTTCCCTGGTGGCGCAGTGGTTAAGAATCCGCCTGGCAATGCAGGGGACATGGGTTTGATCCCTGGTCCAGGAAGATCCCACATGCTGTGGAGCAACTAAGCCCGTGCACCACAACTACTGAGCCCGCGCACTACAGCCCACGAGCCACAACCACTGAAGCCCACGTGCCCCAGAGCCCACAAGCCACAGCTACTGAAGCCCATGTGCCTAGATCCCGTGCTCCAAACAAGAGAAGCTACCTCAACGAGAAGCCTGCACACCACAACAAAGAGTAGTCCCAGCTCACCGCAACTAGAGAAAGCCCGCGCGCAGCAACGAAGACCCAATGCAGCCAAACGTAAAATAAAATAAATTTATAAAAATAATGTGAAAAGACAACCTACAGGATGGGCAAAAATATTTGCACACCATATATCTGATAAGGGGTTAATATCTAAAATACATAAAGAACTCATACAATTCAGTAGCAGAAAACTAAATAACCCAATTAAAAAATGGGAAAAGGACCAGAATAGACATTTTTCCAAAGAAGATTCACCAAAGGCCACATGAAAAGATGCTCAACGTCACTAGTCATTAGGGAAATGCAAATTAAAAACACAACAAGATACCACCTCATGCCTGTGAGAATGGCCATCAACAAAAAGACAAGAGATAAAAAATGCTGGCATGGATGTGGACTGTTGGTCCTTGTGCACTGTTGGTGGGATGGTAAATTGGTACAGCCGCTATGGAAAACAGTATAAAGGACCTTTGAAAATTAAAAATAGAGCTACCATATGATCCAGCTATTCCACTTCTGGGTATTTTTGCATAGGAAACAAAAACCCTAACTCGAAAAGATATATGCACCCACATGTTCACAGAAGCACTTACAACAGCCAAGACATGGAAGCAACCTAAGTGTCCATCGATGGATGAATGCATAAAGAAGTTGTGGGCCGTGTGTGTGTGCGTGTATGAACATTATTCAACCATAAAAGGGAGAAAAATCCTACCGTTTGCAACAACATGGGTGGACCTTGAATGTATTATGCTAAGTGAAATAAGTCGGACAGAAAATGACAAATACTGTATGATCTCACTTATATGTGGAGTCTTAAAAAAAACCAAACTCAGAAAAGAGATCAGACTTGGGCTTCAGAGGCGGAGGGTTGGAGAGGGGCAACTGGAGGTGAAGTAACTTCCCCAACTGCATGGGTAGGAAAGTGGAAGTGCTGGGGCTGGAACCCAAGGCTGTGTAGCCTCCGAGGCCACAGCTTTAACCATTCACTCTTCTACCTCACGCCCCTACATCACTCAAGTCAAACAGCTGGAAGTTCAATTTGGTCCTCAAGTCCTGCGCTCTCCCTCCTAAGCGTGTTATAAATCTGCCACGTCCTCTCTACTCCAGCGCATCACTCTTAGTTCTGGCACTTGTAACAGCTCACATGGACTACTGCAACAGGAAGCCGCTCCCTGCTTCCCGGGGGACACTGTCAGTAGATCCCCTATAATGTCCCCAGCCTCTTTAAAAATCAGTGTCTCAGCAAGTCACTACATTACATTACACTGTTCAGTGCCTCCTCATCACCCACATGGCTCTCAAACCTCAGCGTGCAGAAGCATCGTGGAGCTGGAAGAATGCAGATCCCTGGTCCCTCTCCCAGAGATTCTGATTCTGTAAATGCAGTATGGAATTCAGGAATTCTCATTTTTACCAAGCACCCCAAGGAATTCAAGTGCTTTATGGGCAACACAGGTATACAGATCAAAGTCTCAGCTCCTTTGCAAGGAAACAGAACCTCTTCTCTGCTATCTTACTTCGTTTAACACTCCAGGTAATGGAATCATTTACAGTTCCTCGAAACTACTTAGTTTCTCATCTTCTTTCCCTTCATCTAAACCTCCCTTTTCCTCCTTTCATCTGACAGACTCTTTCTCTTTCAAGGCCAGCTTTGGTTTAGATATCATCTCTAGATCCTTCCTTAACTCCTGCTGCTTGCCAGCCTTATCCCCCACCCCACCCCAGCCTCTGAAGGTACGCATACTGAAGGTACCACATCTGTCACACGCCTGTTCCCTTCCAGACTATGGCCTCCTCTAGGTCAGGGTCAGAATCTCACCCCTCCCTTTATACCAGGACCCAGCCACGTATGAGGCACATAGTAGGAGCTCAAACAGCAAGGGACCATCTAACTACAGGGCTGGATAATCAGGGAGGAAGGTGAAAATGTGAGTCAAAATTACCCCTGGAAATCCTTTATATTGCACAGAAAGTGATGGCTCCCTTTCACAAATACACAAAATTAACACACGTTATTTAGGGTTGTTAAATGAATCCTGATACATGTTTTATGAAAACTATGTAGCTTACGACATGAAATCAGTGCCTCAAGAAGCTCAGTATGTGGGACCAGTTGAGGGAACAGCAGAACCCCAGTTGCCAGCTTATGTGTGTAGTTGGATGTGAATGAATTCTGACTTCAGTACATGCAGAGGGGGAACTGTTCTAACCATGAATGTTCCAGTATCATGGAACAACCACCTAACAACCTGACTGTACAGTACAGACAAGCTTAGAGTCCTAAAACAAGCTATAACTGTAAACGAAAGTTGAACTCTTCTAATTATTTATATAAACTCTCCCCATATGTAGCCAACAGTATAGATTTTGAAAAGACAGGTTCTTAGAAGGCCAGTACTGTTTGTCTAATACTGCCTAGCACAGTTCTGTGCATGGGAATACATGTGATGATTGCCCTTGAGCTTGGTGCTTTGTTGCCTGGTCTGTGTGTCCCTGGGCTTCAAAACTGAAATCTGACCGTGGTGAGCAGGAAGTTAAATCATGCAGTAAGTCATGACTTGATTCGATTCAAATAGGCAAAGTACTTAGGCAAAGTGCTCTTGTGGGTTGGGGATTATAAATGATTAAAGATGTCATCTTTGACCTCAAGTAATACGTAATATCATCAGGAAATAAGACCTCAGCAGAAATAATAATCCACCACAGTGGATTCTAAAATAGAAGGTGGGACTTGAGGGAAGGATAAAATTGGGGAAAGAATTCATGGATGGAGGTGCCCAGGTATGAAAGCATAGAGGGTGTTCAAGGAGCTGTGGACTCCAACACTCACCTCTCCAGCTCCTCTCCCCAGTGCCCCAGCCACTTTCCACCCCTCCGACCTTTGTTCCCCCTGCATCTTCTCATGGATGTGTCCCCCCTAAAACATTAATCACGTTCACTCCTCTTCCCCTTGCCTTTGTCCTCCACACTGGTCCCTTGCCCAGGATGCCATTTCAACTTGGATAAGTTGTATTGGTCCTTCACGTCTGGTTTAAATTCCTTCTCCTAATCCATGCTATTAGTATTGTGGCCTCTCCCATTGCAGAGCACAGGCTCCAGACGTGCAGGCTCAGCGGCCATGGCTCACGGGCCTAGCTGCTCCACGGCATGTGGGATCTTCCCGGACCGGGGCACGAACCCGTGTCCCCTGCATCAGCAGGCAGACTCTCAACCTCTGTGCCACCAGGGAAGCCCTGGAGTTAAGATCTTTAAAGGTGATTAACTTAAAATGAGGCCATTAGGGTGAGGCCCTAACCCAATATGACTGGTGTCTTTCTAAGAAGAGGAAGAAACACCAGGGGTGTGCGTGCACAGAGGGACAACCATGAGAGGACAAAGCAGCCAGGAGGCGGCCATCTCCAAGCCAAGAAGAGAGGCCTCCCAAGAAACCAACCTTGCCGCCACCTTGAGCTTGGACTTCCAGCCTCCAGAACTGTGAGAAAATAAATTTCTGTTGCTTAAGTCAGCCAGTCTGTGGTATTTTGTTATGGCAGCACCAGCATTAATAAACCTGGACCTAGTGCTGTATGCCAGGTACTGTTCTAAGCATTTTACAAATGCTTCAACATTTAAACACCTTCCCACCAGTGCCAGTGAATCACTACGGCTGCATTTCTCAATGGGTAGGAGGGGAGAAGAGTGTATCCCCTTCCCTGTAGGGTGGGAGCTGGGCATTCAGAATAAATATAGTTGGGGGAAAAACACCCTAAGAGATATATCTCTTTTCTCAGGTGAGAATCACAGGTGGAAGGGTGATGATTGATAATTATAACAATAGTAAAATGATTGCCACCATTAACTGAGCAGTTACTGTACATAGGCAAGTACCAGCCGTATTATAAGAGTTCCTTCTCATTTCACCCCCCCCCCCAGCAACCTTAAGAATTAGGTAATATTTCATTCCCTTTATTTTACAGAGGAAGAAACCAGGTTAAGAAGGGGCAAGCCAGTTGTCAGCTGGCAAAGAGAATCAGAATCAGACCCAGATCTGGGCCTTTTTCCACTCTGCACACTGCCTGGGAAGTGGACTGGGGTCCCTTGGCTGGGGGAGGGGAGATTCTAAATGCGAGACAGAATTTGTTCTTAATGCAGATCAATGGGGAGCAGCAAGGTCAATTGTTTTAGAAGAAAAGGCAGCAAAGAACACCTAACAGCCTTAATAGCATGTGCAAAAACAATCATTCTCTTTATTTAGCTCCTCCTACATGCCAGGCATTAAGCTTGGAACTGAGTCCTGAGAAGCTGATATTTTTATCTTTTCTTTTTATGGACATGGAAACTGAAGGCCAGGGAAGCTGAGAGACCTTGGCCAAGGTTGAAATAAGTGGTAGGACCGGAGTGGCAGGCCTGGGAGGCTCCAATCCTGCGCCTGTCCTGGCCCACCCACTCTGCTTTGGCAGGTATCTCAATGGCTTCTGTACCCACACTGTGTAAATAGCCAGTGAATGCATGAGGGCCTCCATGCCCTGAGTGGAGAGTTTCCTTACCATATCATGGTCTTTACCAAGATTCACCCTAAAGAATAATAAATAATATAGAATACTAAATAATAAAGAGAAATGAATAATAATGGAGTAGCTTTTGCCCAAGAATGCTCCAAGGAGACTTATTTTCCCAAGATGTTCCATGGAAAAAATTCTATGGTCAGACAAGTTTGGAAGTGCTGCCTGTTATCCCTCCACTGCCTTTGAGACTGCCAGTGTGGCAGTAAAACAACAAACAAAAAACTGTGCACATCAAGATTCTAAAGGTACTACAGTAAAAAAAAAAAAAAAATCTGATTCCCTCACTTAAGCTAAGCTTTCCCCAATCTTTCTGAACCACAGAATTGTTTTTCTACATGTGTCAGTGAACATACCTCGCAGCCTCTTTTTAGATATACTGCATTGTAGGACTGAAGAAGCAGAAAGAGAAGCAGGCTGGAGCCACTTTTGGATATGGTAGCTAACATGCTGACTTTTTTCTTAAGAATGATCAAATTGTGGGGACTTCCCTGGCGGTCCAGTGGTTAAGACTCCATGCTTCCACTGCAGGGGACATGGGTTCGATCCCTGATCAGGGAACTAAGATCCCACATGCCGTGTGGGACAGCCAAAAAATAAATAAATTTTAAATAATTATCAAATTGTTGGCTGTTTACGTTTAGTTTGCTTTCTATTGAGAAAATAAACAGCTTCAAAACATCTGACGCAATAAATCTGACAAGGGAAGGGCTATTTGCATCCCCAAATCTCGTGGCTCATCCTAAACCTTCTTGCTTCCGTTCTGCCCCAACACCATTCCATTCTCCAGGTTTCCACCCACCCCTTTCTCTTCGGGGCTGCTCTCCAGCTACAGGTGACTGGACATGACAATTTGCAATGCACCATGTCCCTCACCTCCCGTCCTTACAATGAGGAAGCAGTGACAGGAAGGCATCAGACCCTCTGCCCACAGTTATAGCCCACGCTGGCAAATTCCAGAGAGATGAGTGAACTTATGTGGTAGAAGTATCTCTCTGCCTTGGGGTTAGGCAGGAGTACTCTAGACATTCCCACAGGGGGGCGGAGGGGAAGGTTGCCAACAGTTCCTTTAAAATGTCCAGATTATGTACACAGTGCTATATTTAAAATAGCACAGGGAACTCTACTCAGTATTAGGTAACAACCTAAATGGGAAAAGAATTTGAAAAACAATATATACATGTATATGTATAACTTTGCTGTACACTTGAAACTAACACAACATTGTTAATCACCTATGCTCCAATATAAAATAAAAAGTAAAAAAAATCTGCTACCAAAAAAAAAGTCCAGATTATGAGTGCTGTGATTTTTCTAATTCTCTTTTTGCTTATTTTCAGTTTCTAATTTTCCATAATGAATGTGCAGCACTTGTGTGTTAAGGAGG
>NW_020174555.1:681519-683946 GCF_003031525.2 Neophocaena asiaeorientalis asiaeorientalis
GGAGAAGGAAGGAGGGAGGGAGGAGGGAGGAGGAGGGGAAAATAAATCATAAAATCTCCGGAGAAGGAGACTGCATGAGCTCACCTAATAAAATACACGCGTATCTCGTCAGCCTTAGTTGTGACCTGCAAAGCTGCAATTTGCAACACTTTCCCAGTCACCCCTTAACCAAAGCAAAGCTCAGAATCCAGGTGCAGCGCCGCCTCCCCCTTACCCACGCGGAAGATCAGATCGTCTTCGATGGGATTCTCTTTTCGTTTCCCGGTGCTGTACATGCTAGCGGGTCTCTTCACAGCCTTCTGCTTCACATGGCCGCTCCCCGGGGACTTTACGCGCCTCTTCACGCCCTCGGTGGTGGGGGACACGTCCGCCGACCGAATCACCTTCAGCTTAAACGGGCTGCCGCGGATGTGCTGGTCGTAGAGCCGCAGGGACAGGGTGAAGTCGCCCTCTTTCTGTACTGTGTACAGGAACTCGTACGTGCCGTTCTTGTTGTCCAGGATCTCCCCGTCCGCCACGCTGCCGTCGGGCGTGCTCAGCTCCGCCGTGATGTAGGCGTTGCCCGTTTTGCACAGCTCGCCGTCTTTGTCCTTGGTTGTTATGGTAACGGACATGGGCTGCCCGATGATGGTCTGCCGCAGCCCCTCGCCCGTGGCCACCGTCTCGGAGGCGACGGCGTTGGTGGTTAAAATCGTCCCGAGGTTGTGGATGGACTTCTTGAGCCCCTCGGTCTCCACGATGAAGTCCAGCTGGTCGTTTTCTCGCGGGTGCAGCGGAAAATCCTGGTCCGCCAGTTCGTTCAGCTTCTCGCTCATCTGCTTCTTCACAAGCAGCACCTCCGTCTCCGTGCCGTGGTTGAGGGCCTGCGCCGTGAAGCTGCTGCAGCTCTTGATACTCTCCTGCCCCTCAAGCAGAGTATCCAGCTGCGACTGGAGGACCTGCGGGGAAACCAAGCCGGGTGAGCTCTTCCCAGGGCGCCCGGGCCCGCACCTGTCCGCGCTCTTGGCCCCCGGCAGGGGGTGTTCGGTTTAACCCAGGAAACCTCGTTCTCACGCTGAATCCTAAATCGCTTACCAGTCCCTTCTCTTTCCCTTCCTCCTCGCCTGTGTCTCCCACACACATATTTATGAGGTCATGTGTCTTGGATAGGCGCAAGCAGAAACGTCACCGACAGCTTGGCAGCCAGATTGCTATGCCTGACATCTGAAATTTTATTCATTATTCAGTATCTTTGTCTAATGTCCAAAGCTTCCCTGTCACCACCTAAAGGAACAGAAACCAGACAAACGAAAACTCCACACCTGAATATCGGAAGCTTTCATCCCTGGTTTTGTGATGGGATGTGCAGAGTTAAACAAAGGCTGAAAGGGTTCACTCTGAAGTTGACTAACAGGTTGGTGTGGGTGAGAGAGCAATTAAGAGACGATTAGACATTATAATTAAGGAAGGAAAACAATCCAGTTTAACCCTAAATCCTGAAAGCATTACTTTATATTCAACTTTGCCTTGTGTCAAGTTATCAAGTGGTACTTAAGGCCACAGAATCATAGTTCTGCTGAAAACAGGAAGGAAGAAATAGCTGGATAAGCCACTAAATAAAAACTACTGTTTACTGAACAACAGTGACACTTAACCCATTTGAGTCCCCTTTACCGCTGGTAGAACACAGTAAGCTAGCGCCAGGGAGGCCCCCGATAGTGCACCTCTCACAGGATGTCTGTAGGAAGGGGTGGAGTCTTACTTTGTGTTTGAGGCCATAGTTGACTTCCAGCTCCATAAGCAGCACGCTTTTGCGCACATTTAAAGTTTTCTGGAGTTCATCAAAGGTAGAATGGATGTCATCCACAATGCTGGCCTTTTGGTCGGTTAACTGATGGATGATTTCTGAGATGAACTGAAGAGCAGAATCTATTTCTGGGAGCCTGGAAGACAGTTATCAGAGGTGGTTATTATAATAAGATCCACACGGAAATAGTAAAAAATAAAAAAAAAACTATCCAAACACTATATTTTGTCAAGAAACATCTTCTGTGCCTTTCATCATCTTTAAAGAGTAATAACTGAAGAACAGAGTGAATAAGACATGACATAATTACTGCCTTTGAGAGAAGAGATTTTGAGGGTCCACATCTATTTCAATCTACCTCAATCATTTAATTTTAAAAATTGATGGTACAAAGCCTCGAGGCTCTCAGAACCCCATGGCTTTTTCTCACACTCTAAATCAGCTGTTCTCTACAATGGATAAACAACAAGGTCCTACTGTAGAGCACAGAGAACTGTATTCAATATCCTGTGATAAACCACAATGGAAAGGAATTTTTAAAAAAAGAATGTATATATATATATAACTGAATCACTTTGCAGTACAGCAGAAATTAACACAACATTGTAAATCAACTATACTTCAATAAAAATAATAAATAA
>NW_020174555.1:683989-686045 GCF_003031525.2 Neophocaena asiaeorientalis asiaeorientalis
ATATATATGTATAACTGTATCACTTCGCTGTACAGCAGTAATTAACACAATATTGTAAATTAACTATACTTCAATTAAAAAATAAGAAGAAAAGGAAAAAATAAATCAGGCGTTCTCTAACTTGACATATTGATATTTTGGGCCAGATAATTCTTTGTTGCAGGCGGCTGTCCTGTGAATTGTAGGATGTTTAACAGCATCCTTTCCTCTACCCCTCCCCCCAACACAGCTGTGACACCAGATTGTCTCCAGGCATTGCCAAATGTCCCTTGGGGGGTATCATCGCCCTTGGTTGAGGACCACTGGCCTAAATATATAGCTGTATCTTTTTACCCAATCACATGAAAAACTTATCCAAACTCAGAGTTTCCTGGGAATTTCTTGCAAGTTTCCAAGTTCTTTTAATTAGTATAGAAGAGCCACACTTTTCTCACTTCAACTTTTGGTAAAGGTATTTATTTTCATTTTGGTCTTTTGGTCTTTTGGTCTTTTGGTCTTTTGGTCTTTGGTCTTTCTCATGCATCACACAGCTACTCTGTTTCTTCATTTCCATGCCAAATAAAGAGCCTGGAAGCAGGGAAGGAGAAGGAAAATTGAGCACTTGCTGCTCAGGACCATTTTGCTGGGCTCAGATAGAGATGAGCCAGTCACAGTCGGCACAGTGGCTTCTAAGTGTGTCAAGAACAGTAGCTAAGAAAGGCTCTTCAGACAGCCTGGTTTCAGGCACAAATTTCAGAGATCTCCTGAGAGTGTGTTTTCCTCGAGTATATTTTGTTCATTTAATCATACTAAGGTACTAAAAGGAAAACCACCACTCATAACAAAAGGGGGTTGGAATTTTACCAAGGGACAGGGGATGACCCTCATCACTCACTAGTTTATGACTACAGCCCTATGATCAAAGGACAGTTTATTTAGGTGACATGAATCTTCTATCCCACTGGGACACGAGACCCTGAGGCCACAGGCGGCCCGTCAGGAGCCAGGCAGAGGTATGCACACCTTTTGTTGACAGCGTCCAGCTGGACCTGGAGTGAGGCCTTGTGCTGCTCCACCACGTCCTTGAGGGGGACTGTGGGGTGTTCTGCATGCTCCCCCTCCGTGCACTCCCGACACATGGCAGTCTCGCAGGACTGGCAGTAAAAGTCCATCACCTGCGGGTGACACAAGAGCAATTCCAGGTTTGGTGCCAGTGACTGAGTGCTGACCACGCACTAAGCCTTCACTTGCACTCTCTCAGTTAATCCTCACAGCCTCCCCAGGATGTGGGCAGTATTATATCCAGTTTCACAGGAGAAAAGGAAAGATAAACGTTTATGTTCCAGGTCTCGAACAGAGGTGGATCGGACTCCAAAGCGGTCGCTATGGCCACAAAACCAGCTTTTCTTGGCCACTCCCCTAAGACAGAACAGTATAGGGCTTTGGTACTCAAACTTTTTGGTCTCAGGACCCCTTTCCACTCTTTATACATGATTGAGGATTCCAAATGCTTTGTGTTTATATGAGTTATATCTATAGCTATTTATTAGGTTAAAAATGGAAACTGAGAAACATTCAAAATATTGATTAATTTATCAAAAGCAAAAATAAATGTTAACAATAATATATGAAAAGTATATTTTGCAAAACAAAAATTTTGTGAGGAGAATGGCATTGCTTTTCATATTTGTAAATCTCTTCAGTGTCTGGCTTCATAGAAGAGAGCTGGAGTCTCATATCTGCTTCTGCATTCGATCTGTTTTGCTAGCACATATAGTAGAGTCTCTGGAAAATGCCACTGAATACTCTTGAGAGGTTGAGAGTAGAAAAGGTAAATAGGGCTTCCCTGGGGGCGCAGTCGTTGCGAGTCCGCCTGCCGATGTAGGGGACGTGGGTTCGTGCCCCGGTCCGGGAAGATCCCACATGCCGCGGAGCGGCTGGGCCCATGATCCATGGCCACTGAGCCTGTGCGTCCAGAGCCTGTGCGTCTGGAGCCTGTACTCCACAACGGGAGAGGCCACAACAGTAAGAGGCCCGCACAAAAAAAAAAAAAAAAAAAAAAAAAAGAAAAATTGGT
>NW_020174555.1:686056-722867 GCF_003031525.2 Neophocaena asiaeorientalis asiaeorientalis
AAAAAAAAAAAAAAAAAAAAAAGGTAAATAATGTTTTAGTATTATCATAAATATAGTTTTGACCTTGTGGGTCCCCTGAAAGGGTCTGGAGACCCATGAGAGTTCCTGGATTGCACCTTGAGAACGGCTACTCTTTGGATAAGAGATGAGCTGGATGCAACAGTTTGCATCCTGGCTCCACCACTTACGTGACCTCACCGTGTCTCAATTTTCGCTTTGGCAAATGGAGACAGTCATGTAACGTACTAATCTACTTCACAGGGCTGCTATGAGGATTTGGTAGATTAATATACACAAAGAACTCAGATGATGCCTGGCATTGGCACGTAGTAAGTTCTTAATAAGTAGTAGCAGTGATGATGGCGCTGATGATATCATTTGCTTACCTGAAAATAAAACCACCTTACCCTGACTGTGGTGAACTCTCGATATCAATATAACATAAAGCCTGAAGGTTAGTTTCCTTGTGAAGGCATTCCCCTTATTCTCTCATCTGGAAATAACTTCTTCCAATATTGAATTCCCAAAGCACTTGGGGTGGGGGGAATCTTTTTCTTGAAGTATAACACACATACAGAAAATGGCATAAATCCTAACACAGATTGATGGATTTTCATAAAGTGAATGCACCCACTAAAGCAATTTTATTCATACCCCTTTTATGAAATATTTATAAGATTTTAAGTTACTGAGCACTGAAACTGTCTCACCCAGAGCCTAGATAATTCCCTGCACATAGTACGTCTATAATAACATTGCTGAATGTGTGAACTCTATGCTGTTTATAAGAGACTCACATTAGGTTGAAAGTAAAAAGATGGAAAAAGATATTCCATGCAAAGAGTAACCAAAAGAGAGCTGGAGTAGCTATTCTAATATTAAACAAAACAGGCTTTAAGACAAAAGTTGTTATAACAGACAGACAAGGACATTATCAACTATACTTCAATTAAAAAAAGGACATTATATAATAATAAAATGGTAAAGCCATCATTTATTAATACATATGTAACCAACAACAGAGTCCCACTATATATGAAGCAAAAACTGACAGAATTGAAGGGAGAAATGGAGAGTTCAATAATAATAGTTGGAGATTTCAATATTCCACTTTCAGTAATGATATAACTATTAGACAGAAGATCAGTAAAGAAATAGAGAACTTGAACAACATTATAAACCAACCAGGCCTAACACACACATGTGGAACACTCTGTTCCATAACAGAAGACACATTCTTGTCAAGTACACACGCAACATCTTCCAGAAGAAACCATACATTAGGTCACAAAAGTCTCAATAAATTTAAAAAGACTGAAGTCATATAAAATATCTTCTCTGGCTACAGTAGAATGAAATCAGAAATCAATAACATAAGGAAATCTGGAAAATTAACTAATACGTGGAAATTAAATAACACAAACATAATGAGTCAAAGAAGAAATTACAAGGGAAAGTACAAAATATTTTGTTTTGTTTTGTTTTTGTGTTACGTGGGCCTCTCACTGTTGTGGCCTCTCCCGCTGCAGAGCACAGGCTCCGGACGCAAGGCTCCGGATGCACAGGCTCAGCGGCCAGGGCCTCTGCGGCATGTGGGATCTTCCCGGACCGGGGCACGAACCCGTGTCCCCTGCATCGGCAGGCGGACTCTCAACCACTGCGCCACCAGGGAATCCCCAAAATATTTTGAGATGAATAGAAACACAACATATCAAAACTTATGACAGTGCTCAGAGCAAAATTTATAGCTGTAAATGTCTACATTAAAGAGAAGATCTCAAATCAATAACCTAGGCTTCCACCTTAGAGAACTAGAAAAAGAGGAACAAATTAAACCCAAAGCAAGCGGAAGAAAGGAAATAAAGATTAGTGTGGAGATCAATAAAATGGAGAATAGAAAAACAATAGAGAGAATCAATGAGCCAAAAGTTGGTTCTTTGTAAGAATCAACAAAATTGACAAACAGAATACTATGGACTGTTGTATGTCAATAAATCAAATAACCTAGATAAAATGGATAAATTCCTAGAAACACACAAACTACCAAAACTAACTCAAAGAACTAGAACATATGAATAGACCTACAATAAGTAAAGAGATCAATCAATATTCAAAATACCTCCAACAAAGAAAAGTCCAGGGCGAGATGGCTTCACTGGTGAATTCTACCAAACATTTCAAGAAGAATTAACACCAATCCCCAAACTCTTCAAAATTAGAAGAGAAGGGAACATTTCCTAATTCATTAGGCCAGTAATATACTGACACCAAAGTCAAAGACATCACACAAGAAAAGAAAATTAAATACTAATAATCCCTATGAATATAGGTGCAAAAATCCTTAACAAAATACTAGTAAACTGAACCCAGCTGCATATTAAAAAGATTAAACACCATGACCACGTGGGATTTATTCCAGGAATGCAAGGGTAGTCCACATACAATAATCAATATATGTAATACACCATGCTAATAAGATGAAGGGGAAGAATCCCACATGATCAGATCAGTAAATACAGAAATAGGATTTGACAATACCCAACACCCTTTCATGATAAAAAACAAAACAAAAAACACATCAAATTAGAAATAGAAGGAAAATTCCTCAACTTGAAAAACGGCATCTGCAAAAACCCCACAGCTTACTTAATGGTGACTCCCTCTTAAGATCAGGAATATGACAAGGATTTCCACTTTCGCCACTTCTATTCAACAATGTTCTGGAAGTTTTAGCCAGAGCGTATAGGCAAGAAAAATAAAATGCATCCAAACTGGAAAAGAAGAAGTAAGAATTTCTCTCTTCAGAGATGACATATATGGAAAATCCCAAAGAATGTACACATGTGCACGTACACACACACACACACTATCAGAACTAACAAATGGATTCAGCAAAGCTTTAGGATACATCAACAAACAAAAATCAGTTGTATTTCTATACACTAGCAATGAACAATCCAAAAATGAAATTAAGAACGTTCCATTTATAATAGCATCCAAAAGAATACAAAATACTTAAAGAATAAATTTAACAGAGAAGGTACAAGACTCGTACACTGAAAGCTACAAAATATTGTTGAAAGAAATTAAAGAATACCTAAATAATGGAAATACATGGAAAGATATCCCATGCTCATGAATTGGAAGACTTAATATTGTTAATATTCCCAAATTGATCTACAGATTCAATGAAATATCTATCAAAACTCCAACTTCTTTTTTCACAGAAGTGAACAAGCTGTTCCTAAAATTTATATAAAATTACACTGGTACCCTGAATAGCCAAAACAACTTTCAAAAGAAGAACAAAATTGGAAGCCTCACACTTCCCTATTTCAAAACTTACTACCAAGCTAGAGTAATAAAAATTGTGCGTTACCAGCATAAGGATAGGCATATAGATCAATGGAGTAGAATTGAGAGTCCAGAAATAAAACCATACATTTATGGTCAACTGATTCTTGAAAAGCGTGCCAGGACCACTCAATGGGGGAAAAGAGTCTTTTCCACAAGGGACGTCAAGACCACTGGATATCTATGTGTAAAAGAATGAAGTTGAAACCTTACCTCACTCCATATACAAAAATTAACTCAAAATAGATTAACAACCTAAATGTAAGAGCTAAAACTATAAAAATCCTAGAAAAAAAAACATAGGGTTAAATTTTCATGACCTTGGACTTGGCAATAGATTCCTAGATATGATGCCAAAATCACAAGCAAAAAAAGAAAAAGTAGATAAATTGGACTTCATCAAATTAAAAACTTGTGTATCAAAGGGCAGTACCAGGAAAGTAAAAAGAATGGGAAAAATATTTCCTAGTTATATATCTGACAACGATGTAGTATCCAGAGCATACAAAGAACCCCTGCAACTCAAGAACCCAATTGAAAAATTGTCAAAGGAATTAAATAGACATTACTTCAAAAAGGGTAAACAAATGGCCAATTTTCGCAGGAAAATACTCTAACATCATTAGTCACTAGGAAAATGCAAATCAAAACCGCAATGAGACATCACTTCACACCAGCTTGGAGGGCTAGACTCAAAAAATCAGATAACAAGTGTTGGTGAGAATGTGAAAAAATCAGAACTCTCATACTTTGCTGGTGGGAATGTAAAATGGTGTAATTCTATGAAAACAGTTGGCAGTTCCTCAAAGGTTAAACATTACCATATGACCCAGCAATTCCACTCTCCTAGGTATCTACCCAAGAGAACTGAAAACATATGTCCACACAAAAACTGTACATGAATGTTCATAGCAGCATTATTTATAATAGCCCAAAGGTGGAAACAACCCAAATATCCATCATGAATGGATAAACAAATTATGGTATAATATTTAGCCATACAAGAGGAATGAAGTTCTGATATACACTGCAATATAGATGAACCTTGAAAATATTATGCTAAGTGATAGAAGCCAGACTCAAAAGGCCACATATTGTAGAATTCCATTTATATCAAATGTCCACAATGGACAAATCCTTAGAAACAGAAAGCAGGATGGTGGGTGCCAGGGGTTGGGGTGTCGGGAAGGGATGAGGAATGGCTGCTTAACAGGTATGGAGTTTCTTTGGGGGATAATGAAAAACTTCTGGAATTAGGTAGTGGTGATGTTTGGACAACCTTTTAAATATGCTAAAAGCCATTGAATTGTACACTTTAAAGGGGTTAAAATGTTGAGTTTTACGTTAAGTGATTTTAACCTCCATTTTAAGAAACTGATTGCATCTTTGAAGAGATAGCAACAGACCTGGGTAGTTGTTCCTGGTTCTGTATCTTGGATGTTTCTTGGGAAGTAAAGGCCCTGAAATCATTTTGAAGCGTCTACAACTAGTCATTCTCTAATGCTTGTGCTCAGGTTCTGACAGCTTTGACTCAAGCTGAGACTTCACTGTGGGAGGTGAGCAACTCAGTTGAACTCATCCATCTTGGGTGAGAGGACACTGGTGCTCCCAAGGGTGGGTGGGCCAGAGCCCAGGATGAGCTTGTTGTTGTTGACAGGTAGTCACCATTTGTGTTCATTAGAAGAGGAGATGGCAGGACCATATGCATAATAACGTGCTGAAAAGGATGGTCAGGGCCTTGCAGCCACCACCACCACCACCCACCCACCCCCCGCCAGGATTCTGGAAGTGGGGGCTGATTAGTGGCAGGGCATTCTTAATGAGGATCTCTCCTTTGCACCTCTTAACATGCTTGTTAGAAAGGCACCTAAGCCAGCAACAACAGGGCTTAAGGATCATTTGTGTTCTGGGACTTTGAGGCATGAGCTCAAATGTCTGCTTTAAGTGCAAAGAACCTCTTAAATCACTAACCATTATTCCCATTTTTCTTTGTATTTGAACAATGCAGCCATGGCAGTTTAATTAGAAGACAGATAGTGTCACAGCACTTAAAGTAAATGACAGGCATTCATCCACATGTGCTAATCAGCACCAGGCAGTTTATGAGGGCAACATCCTGCTTCATTGTTAATTACCCGATTTTACTGAATCATTTGAATTGTTTTTAAAGATTTACCCATGGCAATTAACCGCAGCCATTTATCTGTAATATTGCATGCATTTGACTTGAATATGCAGTGAGGACCCCCGTTTCAGAGCATCAGCAGAGAACTCCTACAATCTATGGTGGAACAATAGAATGATTCAAGACACGCAGTAAATTTTCCAGGGCCTCTTGCTAGTTGATACGTTTTATGATTCCAAAGACTCATAATGACCCAGCATAGAAAAAGTGCTCAAAACATACTTTAAATAGCTTCATTCACCTCCAGGAGGATCCAATTCTTTAGAGTTAATTTTTAATGTGATTTGATGTGATATGTTTGGTAGAGAAACAGGGAACGTTTCAACCTAAAGGCTTCTTTACCTTTGCTGGAATTAGCATCTCTGTGACTGTTTCTTCTTAGCAGCCTATGGCATCCAAGGGTCTCTATACCTCAGGCATTCTCAGGAAATACATCTTTAGGAATTCTTTGTGAAGGTTAACATTTATTTTCTCCTATGATTATTAACTGTTTATAGATCTCCTGTGAATTTTTCAAGTTCTAGGCTCATTTTCTTTTGTGATATTCAATCTTTTTCTTAGTAAGTAAGTGCTCTTACATGGTAAAAGTTTGCTGGGGTATTTTATTTTATTTATTTATTTTTTTAAAAAATATTTATTTATTTTGGCTGCGCCATGTCTTCCTTGAAGCACGTGGGATCTTCTTTGCGGAATGCGGACTCTTAGTTTCGGTATTCACGGGGGATCTATTTTCCCGATCAGGGATCGAACCTGGGTCCCCTACATTGTGAGAGCGAAGTCCCACCCACTGGACCACGAAGGAAGTCCCTGCTCAGGTATTTTAAATAAGAATTTTACAGCTACTTTCATAAACTGAATGAGTCATAGTTTTCTTCTTGTTCGGTCTTCACTAGATCAACACAATTATTTCATTATTTTCAAACTCTCCAAGGTTATCTTTACTATTTTCTTTTTTTCGTGTGCCATATATTTATTTTAATGTTCTTTTCCTAACTTCTTGAAATGAACTCTTTTTAGATAAAATACTTAAACATATAAAATTTCCTGAGTATAGATAATGACTTTATCTTATACATGTAATAGATAAAGCTTACACTTTCAACATTTTGTAAATAGTCTAATTTTGCTATTTTTTCTTTGATTAAATAATTATAAACTTTTAAAAAAGATTTGGGGTTTCTTCTGTAACATATGTTACTAGTGTAATTTTATTGCATTGTGGTGCAGGAACTTGGTCTACACAATGGAAAAATACAGTGATTTTTTTAAAAAATTACCTATTATATGATCAATTTGAATGGCTCAAATTCTCACAATCTTAATAGCTTAGTTGAACAGATTTTAGTATATGCCTTTTTATTAGTGGGAGGCAGATTCTCAAGTGAAAGAATACTCTTTTCTCTGAAATTCATCCTTCCTTCTCCAAGTCCATTGATGCTTTTCTTGTTCTACCCCTTATCATCTCGCATTTGGACAACTCAATACTAAACTCAATTGGTGGTGCAGCCTCCAGTCTCTGCTACGCTATTCCTCCACAATGCCATTAACATACCCATCTCCTGTTTAAAAGGTTTTAATGCTTCTCCACTGCTTATGGAATTTAGGTCAAACCTTTCCTCGATGACATTCTTAGCTCGTCACAATTTCTCCCCTCTATCTTTCTAGACTCATCCTGTATTCTCCAGCCCACCTATGCTCCCATCACCACTGGGGCATCTCCATGCTCTAGCTGTGCTGAGCTGCAAGCTCATTCCTGAATTCCACAACACTCTTGCCTTTACTTACTGATGTAATCTTTTCAGTTGCCATTATTTCTCATTCCACACGATTGTCCTTTACACCCCAAATTTGGACCAGTGTCTACAGTAGATCTCCTAAAGTTTCTAAAACTTTACTCCCCTATCAAGTCAGATGTCCAGAGAGCCCTACCTGGACTACTCTTGAAGGGGACTCAGGTACCTGATGGAAATGCCTTCCCAGACTAGTATTTAGAATGTGAGCCCCAGAGGGAGACAGCCTTAGCATTCACTAAGAGCCAGTGTGAGAAGCGGTCATAAGAGGGCACGCTTTAAAGTTCCTTTTGCAAAACTTACATGGTAACTCTCCCTTGGAGTACAGTGTGCAGAAAATCTACAGTTATCGATAGCCTGGTGTGCTTTCGATTAAATAATTAAGGATATGTAATCCACGATGTCTCTCTTGTTTTGGCTAGCAAAACGCTCAGGAGGCTATTTCCTCCTGGTCTAGCTTTTATGATGTGTCAACTAGCTGTGTTACTTAAACTGTTCAAGTCTCAGTTTCTTTATCTATAAAATGAAGGTAACCAGTACCAATTTACACAGAGTGGTGTGTGAGAAGCCTAGCATGGTGTCTGGCCATTTGTTTAAAAATATGTACTACTGACTTCTGAGAGACTGAATATAAAAATGCACACGGACCATACAAAAATAAAACTCTGACCCACAACTTGCCCAAGAAACCAACCCCCTTATCCACAATGAAACAAACCAGGAAGCCAGCCTGCTATAAGTCAGACTGCAATCTCTGTTAACAATCCAAAAAGCTAAACAATAACTTCTGTACCAATTGACCCCAAATGGCTAGGACTTGATAATTAACAGCTTCTATAATTTTTGTCCCTCTTCTGACTTAGGACCAACCAGAGAAAGCCAAATCTGCACCCCTAAGCAGTCACGTAGGATGTCCCCCTTCTAATTAGTTGGCCCCCAGCTTCTCCATGCCAACCACTCCCAATCAGGGCACAGCTGAAGCCTCCCCTTTTTTCTACTACAGAGCTTTCCCGCTCCTCTGCCTGACTTTGAGTCTCTGACAAAACACAAGTGATGGTCTGACTCCTTGTTACAGCAAGTGCTGAGTAAATAGCCTTTGCTTGTCCTCATTTGGTTGGTCTCTGTTTATATGTACACTTCCATGTGTAAGATGCTGTGCTGAGTGCTAGGGGTATAATGATGAGCATGGTTCCTCCCTCTTGGAGCTCACTTTGTACAAGGAAAGCCAGCAGATACACAGCTGGAGGCAGGCAGAACACAGCAAATGTCCTGAAGGGAATCAAGACATGGTATGATGGTGGGAAACCGGGTGTCAGAGGCGTTCTGCCCTAGAGAGTGAGCTAGAGAGGACTGCCTGGTGTAGAAATTTGAGCTGAGACATGGAGGATGAGGATGAGCTGGCCACATAAATAGGGAACGTAGAGGGTTCCAGGCATGAGGAACAGACAGCAGCCAGGGCCCAAGGTAGGAAACCACTTGGCAAGTTCTAGGAGGCCAGTGACACTGCAGCACAGTGGGTCTATGAGAGGTAGACCAACAGTTATTAGTTACGGCTAATAATTATTGCTTTGCCCTAGGAACCTCATGTTACTTCGGTGGTTTGATTACAGCAGTTTCAAACACTTTTGAAGTGGCCACTACATAAAGAAAAAAATGAAATAAGCCATTAATTAGAAATCATTTTAAAAGCTAATATTTAAAGAGAGCTTACAGTATGCTTTCTATGACTGAAATATTTCATTCTCCAAATAATCCTGTAGGGGAGACTGTTATTACTTTCTTTCTGCAGATGAGGAAGTGAGACAGAGAATTTAGTACATTTCCCAAAGCTGACACAGAAAATGAGTTTGAGGAGCAGGATTTGAATCAGGCAGTCTGACTCCAAAGCTGGCAGTGAGCTGCTATGCAATGCTGCCTCTTCAGGCTGCATAGCTGCCGTGAATCCATCGTTCGATGGTACACACCGGTCCTCCCGAGTTTATGACGGTTACTGTGTTTGCTGGCAGAAGGAAGTATGTTTGGGATCAACAGGCTATAATCTCTGATCAGGGATTCACATAACTTCAGAGTATTTATGATTAAGGAATAGGGTCTAATGGAGCATGAGGAAAATTTCCCTCACAAGAAAAATAAAACGCTGTAAATAACATTTTAATAATCATTCTCACTTTGCAGAACTTATCTACTATTAAATCTTTCTCCATAATTTATTACACAGATGTTTGTGGGTCAAAGTATGCCCAGCTTACAAACAGTTGTCGGTTTGCTCTCCTGGGGAAACCAATCTGTGCTAAGTCGGCACAATGAAGACTGATCTTATTATTTAAATAAATTGGGTCAGAGAAAGGAAGCAGGCAAAATAGTCTGAGGACAGGTAAAAAGTGTTTTCAATCACTCATTTTCCAGGTGGAGTTCTGTTTCAGCGTATATACCCTCTGATTGCCCAAAGCCTCCCCAAATCAAGCAGCCCCTCGGCCCAGGCAGTGCCTGCAATCCGCTCACTTACATTCCCATCGTGGTTTGGGCAAGAGAGAGGCTTCCCCGCAGCCACAGCGGTGACTGTCTCCAGGATGGAGGACTCCTCAGCATTGCTGCCCGGAGTTCGCTGCAGCACGTCCATCAGGTTTGTGATGAAGAAGTTGTTCTGGAGCGCGGCCACCCCCTTCTCGGGCAGGATGGAGGTCTGGCGGCACACGGGGCAGGAGAGGGTTAGACTGTGGGCGGGAATGTAGTTCTGCAGGCACCTGTCGCAGAAACAGAAGCGGGGCGGTCAGCACAGTGGGGCTCCTGCAGGGTCTACCAGACAGGTTCTCGGTGACTACAGGGCTACTTTGCATAACTTCCGTTGTGGTCTCCTTCACTAGGAAAAGATTAGTTCTGAAGTCAATAGGTCACCTCACACTGCACCAGTCAACTGATCAGATAATCTCATTGACTTTGGTACTGTTTCCTCGAGCTGTGCCACACCGGCAAAGTGTGGTCCACAGGTGTGCATCACTGGCCTCAATGGGGAGCTTGGAAGAAACGCAGACTCGCAGGACCCACTCCAGGCCTGATGAATCAGATTCCCAGGCGATGTGTATGCACATTTAAGATTGAGAAGCACTGATACCTAGTATGGCGTTCACGGATTTGTGGACTTGTACACAAATTGGAAGAAACGTGTCACAATTTTTCTGTTAGCGCTGAAACTCTTTTTACATACAAAATCATAAGCAGATCTCAGATGTTAAAAACACATCGAAGTTGAAATGTTTGTTTGAAACAGGGACGGGACACCCAGAGTCCCACCAACACCATCTCTTCTTAAGAGCCTCTCCTTAAGAGCCATCAACTTAATTCATTTAATTAGCAAAATGTATAGCTAATACAGTTGACCCTTGAACAACGTGCGAGTTAGGGGCGCCGACCCTTGGTGCAGTGGAAAATCCGAAGATCCACGTATAACTCAGAGCCAGCCCTCCAATTACCCAGTTCCTCCACATCCGGGGTTCTACACCTGCAGATTCAACCAACCGCAGATCTTGTCATCCTGTAATACTGACTACTGAAAAGAATCCGCATATGAGTAAACCCATGCAGTTCAAACCTGCGTTGTTCGGGGGTCAACTTTACTTCCAGTAATCCTGTGATCACTTTTAAATGTATGAGGAAAGACAGGCAGAGAGAGGGTAAGTTACTTGCCCAAGGGACTTAGGCCGTCAGAGGCAGAGTGGTTGCTCAAACGCAGGCAATTTGGCACCAGAATCTAAGCTCGACATCACTACAACGTTTCCCAGTTTCTCCAACAAATTTGAAAACCTCTGATTTCACCCCATTTCTCTTATTTTGCAGATGGGGAAACTGACATCAAGGAGGTTAAAAGACCTTCCCTATGTCACACAGTAGATAGCACTGAATCAATACCAGAGATGAAACAGCTTTTGCTAAGGTCACTCACTAGCAACATCTAAATCTAATACACATTTTTTGATTCTGTCATTCATCAAGCTTGAGCACTGCCTCCCCACCCCTCCTTTTTATGAAACTTTATCTTTCCTTGGTTTCCGATACCACACTCACCTCGTTCTCCTTCTGCCTGCTCTCTTTTCTACTGAGTCAGTATAGTTTGGAGTTAATCAAGGCTTATCATAAGCCCTCTTCTTTCCCTGGGGTATTATATTATAATGCACGATAAGCATAACACTCTCATATTTATGTTTCTTCCCACGGATGCCTCCTCTGAGCCCCATAACTGTACACCAACTGCTCTCTTGACATCTCCTCTTAGAGGTCTCACAGGTCCTAAAACTCAACATGTTCAAAACCAAACCCACGATATTCCCGCACGCTGTGTCCACCCATCAGTGAACTGCACCTCCATCCCTTCATCTAAGCAAACCAGAAGTATGAGTCATTCTAAAAACAGTAATTCCCATACTGGTCTTCACTGTCCACATGCAACCCATCACCAAAGCCTGGAAATTCCTCAGTATGGTTCCAGCCTCCCCAGGTCTCTTCATCTGTATGAAGACACCCTTGCTTAGATGTCTGCAGTCGCCCTGCCCCTGGTATAATGCCATCCACCTTGTACCCCCCTCACCCTTCTCCATACTGCAACCAGAGTGACCTTCCCCAAATGCAAAGCTGACCATTTAAATCTCCTCCCCCTCACATCTAAGATGAAACCCTTCCATGGCTTCCACTGTTCTTACAATGAAGACAAGAATCCATACGTGGTAATATGGATTACCCACCTATATGATCTGGACCTATTTATTTTCTGTCTTTTCCCCTCATCTGCTGCACATTTGGGCCTATCTAAGTTCTTCCAAAGTGTTATATTCCCTTTCACTCTACACCTTTGCACATACCTGAAATTCTTTTCTTCTGCTCACTCCCCTTTGCTAAATTATTTTTTCCTCGTCCTTGGGATTTCTGCCTATTCATCACTTCTGCAGGGAAGCCTTCCCCGATTAGAGCAAATTCCCCTATTATGTGGTTGCCTGTGTACTTCTGGTATATGGCCCTTGTCACTGGTTTAATCTCACATTAATCTGAGTGAGTAGGTGTTTAATAACTGGTTCCTGCACTTGGCTGGAAGCTTCATAAGGCCAGGGACTGTGTCTGTGTCCTCCAAGCCCCACTGATGGCATTTTAGAACAAATCAGAGTAAGACAGCGGCTGTCCACTGAGCAGCCGGTGTTTGTGCCCAGCAGGAGATGGAGATAAGGGGTCCTGGGTCTCTCTCCATGACAAGCTGTGAAGTTTTGTCTCCACATAAACCAAATTTTCCCATCTTAGGGAAAGTTGCCAGCACCTTCCAAAGGAAATCAGTTCAATGTGCATGATGCTAAAACAATTTCAACACATTGCATTCCTTAGGGACTTGCCATGGTGGGATCCGGAAAATCTCCAGCAGTAGCTACTGGATGGGGAGTGGAAGTGGCGTGGGCTAGACCTCATTGAGAGGGCAGGAGGCCAACCCCAGGCAGCCCGGAAGAGCTGCTTCTTACCTGCAAGAGCAAGGAAACGGGAGCCAAAAACAACCTGACAAGACGCTGAACACTGGGGAATGGGGCCGCCCTGCTAAGCTCAAGCTTAGCTCTCAGCGTCATGTATAAAGAGTGCCCACCTATGTCGACGGCTTCCTCTCAAGTAATGCCCTTACCATGTGAGCCCAGGGACCCATGGACAGTTAAAGCTGGTGGTCATGCTTTAGCTACATCCATTGAGTGAGGGGGAAAAAAAAAATCACTCTCCATTTTGCCATTTTGAAATAGGAATTTTAAAGTACTTAAGCCAAGGTATAAAATTATGAATAAAGTACAAAGTATCAGTGCCCTATATACCACCACTTAAAACAAACAAAAAACTGTACACACTCACATACACAACCCCACAACTACCCAAAACAAAGAAAGCAAAACAAACAAAACACCACAACCACCAGTAACAAATCCACCTTCTCCATCCATCCATCACCACCAAAGATGTAGTTATTCTGTTGCAGTTGAGACCTTCCAAGGTAAATCAACTCAAAGAACATTCAATGAGATAACAAATGTACCTTAAACTGGATGGTAAATGTAATTACCATTGATTTGAAGTCATTGGAAATACCAATTTCCTGTTCTATGATAGGAGGTAACAAGTTTTAACTATGTATTAATTAATAAAAGAAAATGTACTTAATAAACTGCTATAAAACATAATTAACATATTTGTCTTTAAGAGAAATATGTAAACTTACTAGGGAAATACTAAAGTTAGACCACAGATAAACTAATTACCAGCAATATTTTTTTTTGCAGTACGCGGGCCTCTCACTGTTGTGGTCTCTCCCGTTGCGGAGCACAGGCTCTGGACGCGCAGGCTCAGCGGCCATGGCTCACGGGCCCAGCCGCTCCGCGGCATGTGGGATCTTCCCGAACCAGGGCACAAACCCGTCTCCCCTGCATCAGCAGGTGGACTCTCAACCACTGCGCCACCAGGGAAGCCCCCAACAACATTTTTTAATGCTTAATTGCTGATGGGGTAAGTTGAACGAGAGGGTAAAAATATGTTTTGAAAACTGATTAATTCAATGTAAAGAACTATTCAAGAAATTTTTTAAAAAGAAGTGTGTTTTCAAAAATAAATAAATTTTAAAAATAATAATAAAAATAATTTTAGTTTACAAAAAAAAAGAAGTGTGTTTTCATATGTAGCAAACTGTATATTCAGGTAATTTATAATCACTTAATGTATATAGTTTTTTTTCTTTATCCGAAACATCATAACGTTCAAATATGCCATTAGTGTGTGTCTTCTGAAATACCTGTGGAAGAAAGCCCCCTCTTTTCAACTAAGTCCTCATATATGTAGGTATTTTACCTTATTTGTTATATGGGAGAAAATGATAGGGTTTTTTTTTAAGATTTTTTTTGATGTGGACCATTTTTTAAAGTCTTTATTGAATTTGTTACAATATTGCTTCTGTTTTATGTTTGGTTTTTTGGCCACGAGGCACGTGGGATCTTAGCTCCCCAACCAGGGATCGAACCGGCACCCCCTGCATTGGAAGACGAAGTCTTAACCAATGGACAGCCAGAGGGAAGTCCTGAAAATGATAGCTTTTTAATTGGCCCTCACCAAAGATCCACCATGAGGGATCTATGGTTGGCAAAAACTGTTTCACAAAGAACAATGGGAAATTTAAAAAATTTTTTGAATCTTAAAATATTTAATGTTCCATCTCCTGTGGAAATAAATCAGTAGCTATTGGATTGCTTTCTCCCGCTTATAATAGTTCTTTGAAATAAAGTACATTCTTGGCAACTCATGATTGCGTTTCTAGATGACTATCAGAAGCACAAAAGATTTATTGTCTCCTATAGGTAACTGTAGAATTCTGGAAAGAACCCCTTGGCAGGTTGTAGGAGGTCAGTCTGTGAAACCCCCGTCTCTGAGCACAGAGGAGGCTTACCTCTCGCAGAAAGTGTGCAGACAGGGGAGAACCTTGGGATTCTTGTACCTTTCCAGGCATATACTGCAAATCAGAAACTGCTTGTCAATCTGGCGCACCACAGGACTTGGGATGTTGGTGGCTTCACTTGCCATCCTAGACCACTGACATGGGGGGCCGGCTGCCTTTGACCCTGCACGCTGCCGCTGTCAGACAGAAAAACCAAAACGGAAAAACATATAATAATCTGCAAATGCAAATCAATCATTGGTTTATTCGCTAGAGGCATTGGGTTATGAATACAGGTAGAATTCCATGTTGTGACCTTGACATGGCTATAACCAATCCTCATCGCTATAGAGGGTGTACAGTGAGGGGCCTATTTGTAGATCAATAAAGTAATCACAGGTTCAGCATGCAAAGAAAACAAATTAGAAGATATGTTGTACAGAGAAGTAGCTTGCTGGGAGACTCACAGATATAGAGAACAAACTAGTGGTTACCAGTTGGGGCAGGAGGGCGATAGAGGTGGGGGAGTGAGAGGTACAAACTACTGGGGGTGAGACAGGCTCAAGGATGTGTTGTACAACATGGGGAATAGAGCCAATATTTTGAAATAACTAAATGGAAAGTAACCTTTAAAAATTGTATTAAAAATTAAATTACTGCAAGAAACAAAGGAGAGGTAGCTTGCTGGGTTTCAAAGTGGGGGCAGCTGAAGGCCCTGCCTGTTCATGCCTCCAGCCCTGCCTGTTCATGCCTCCAGCCATGACTATATCTGAAATATCTGTATATATATATATATATATATATATATATATATATATATATAGTCTTTTTATAGTCTATATTAAATAGAACAGTCTTACTAGGATAGAATGTGTTTTCCCAACTATTATACTTGAAGGGGGTCAAAATATGCCACCCCCAAATAAGCCACTTTGATATAAGGATTATTTTGAGCTGAAGGTGATTGAGAAGCAGCAGATGAGGAAGAGCCCTCTCCCTCTGTCATCTGCCTAAAAGCAGGACACACATTTCCCATTTGTAAAGGTACCCCACTCTCCCATACCAGGAAGAGAAGAAGACTCTTAATCACCAGAGAGGAGTATGCATAACAAACCTTACTAAACCACCCTTATCTACCACACATATCCTGGCCCCCTTCCCACAATTTACTGCCCCTTGGAGTCCAAACTCCCTTTTCCTTTGTCTAGTCAATTCTCCATAATCTGTGGTCTTGGGTCTAATGGCCTCTTCTTTTCCGTGAAGTCCCTATGCATGTAAAATTTAAAATAGTAAATCAATGAAGTTTAATAAAATATATATTTTATTTTGGAAAAATGGAATATCAATAAAATGTGTATACCTTTTTCTCCTGATATCTGTCTTTTGCCAGTTTAATTCACAGGCTTCAGTTACAGAACTTAAGTGTATAGAAGAAAAGTGTTTCCTTCCCTACATACTGTTAATATCCAGGAATGAAATAATTAGAATTTTTCATTAAAAACTTTGTATGGGGTTCAGAGTATTTTCTTCAGAACTGAAATGTGTTTGCCATGGAATGGGGACAAAAGCTAGAGGTAGTCTCTATTATTTTAAGAAATGTCTGTTGGTATTCGCGTGTGGGTGTCTGAGGGCCTGGTGAGTGATTTAATTCAGAGGAGGTTTCAAAATGTGAAAGGTCAGGCCAGAAAATGAGAATTGGAAGAGGGTAACAGAAAAAGCAGAGGGCTTATGAAAGAATAAGGGAGGGAAAAACTACAACATAAAACATAGCTCCATTTATCACCTTAAAGAATTTCTGGCTTGTATCCCAAAGGGATGAACCAAAGCTGAGCTAAAACTCACTACCTAATTTTCTAAATATTTTGTAAGGTGTCCAACAGCCTCTTAATTCCCAATGGAAATGCTCTTTCCAAAAAAAAAGTAGTTAAGGTTCAATATGACCCTAGGCAGGAAGTAGTATTATTCCCATTCTATAGATTTTTTTAAACCGAGGCTCAGTTAGGAAGTTTGCCAGAATGCAAAACCCATGACCTTTTCACCCCTTAAACAACCACAATCCTTGACCTTGGGTTTTCAGAAAGCTGTGCTATGGAAGCTTGGTTTACATATAACATTTTAACTTGGCCTGGGACCTGTGTTTACAGAATCAACAATTCCACATTTTCTAAAGGAAACACTCTTTTCCAAATATAAATGATGGTCTTCTTTCTCCCCACCAAATCACCAACTTCTAAAAAAGCATGTCAACTTTTCTCCAGAAAACTCTGTTTACACATATTGGAGTATAGTTACAAACATGACACACCCCTTTTTCCAACTCTGTGCCTTCTAGGTAAGTTCTCTAAAGAGCACGATTAATAAACAGATCAAGCTTGTAAAAGCACCTGCTGTACAAGAGTGTCACGTTCAATCGGAACTCCATGCATTAGTTAAACAGCGTAGGTGTGACATAATTAATTAGCCAGCATTATCTGCTACACTCTCATAGACTGTCTTCCTAAAGAACCAGAGTAGAGAATGATACCCATTGATTGGATTAAATGCAGCTCTTCTCTCAGGAGCTCAAAATGTTGGCACATTGTCTGCTTTTCTTCAACTGCATCCCTAAGACATCAGCACAGGGAAGGAATGGATTTGTCTGGCTTTAAGATAAGGAAACCTAAGCTGAGGGTTTAAATGACTTGCCCAAGGTCATCCAGTAAAATCAGTGAATCAGAAAGCTCGGATTTCAAGATTTCTGCCTTATCTGATAAGCTGATGTTACCTAATCTTAAGCAAGTTTAACACTTTCCTGGCATGTGTGTGTGTGTGTGTGTGTGTGTGTGTGTGTGAGAGAGAGAGACATAAAAATTGTAGCGTGCTCACTTCAGCAGCATTGGAACAATATAGAAGATTGGTTTGGTCCCTGAGCAAGGATGACACATCAATTTGTGAAGCGTTCCATATTTTTAAAAAAAAAACATATTAAACTTTTCAGTTAAAATCAGTTAAAAAGAATTTTATTTTGAATAGCTTTTGAAAATGTTCCTTTAACCCTTCAAAATAATCAGTCATGTGGAATATTGAAACAAGCAGGGAGAAAACATCATATTGGATTTTACTTTTTTTTTTAACCTTGAATTTTGGATTTTTGGCAAGAAAAAAACATTTGTTTTAATCAAATGATATATGTTGACTAAATGAAATTTCCTGAGCTGACATTTTTATTCTCCAAAGTGGAAATAAAAGACGTTTCATTCTAATTTTCAAATATCATGATAATTATTGTAGCGGGTGAGAGTAAGTCTTTGTTAGCATTGTCAATTTATATGGTAAATTAAGTTTACCCATTAGCAGTAATTTAAAATTATGACAATATTACAACCTTTCACAAGTGACCTGTTGAAGACATCTGGATTTCAGGACTCCCAGAATCAACACAAAAGGTTTCCAACCCCCAAAGAGCCCCAAACCAAGATTTTGCCAGGATAAGGATGGTTCCCTGAATATAACTGGACACCCACAGTAGAAAGGAATTTGACTACTCCTGAAGGGAAAACAGAGGCACGGGGCATGCTCAGAAGCCCTGTGGGAAGCCTTCTATCCAACGGAATATGCCGCAAGGAATGTACACGAAATATCCGACAGCCTTTCATCAAAGTGTTTGGGCACACCACAGTTCCTGGTCTCCTTTGATTAGAAAAGCTGTAAATACTTATCTATACTCTCGGCTGTTCTCCTTTCCCCATCTTGGTTTCTGAACTGTCAAAGATCCTTCTTACTCACATAACCAGCAGAAATAAGCGTATGATAATAGAGATCAGAATATAGAACTGCTCTTCTCCTGGAGATCCGCAAAACTAATTCCTAGAGAGAAACACATGAAAACACACCTGGCTGGACTTTGTAGGAGCCAAAATGCTTTCGGATGCAGGAACTAGTACCAGACACGTTGACAAAAGGCCAATAGAAAGGAAATGATACAGAAGCGAAGGCAGGAAGAGCCATTTTAAAACTACACAAACAGCCAACATTAGTGTAATATTGACATGAACCAGCTATGAGAGCTCTTGTGTGGGGAGACCAGCTGAGGTTCCTTGTCGGCGGAAAACCAACAATACTGCTTACAGAGGGGTTCACGCCCCTCTCCAGCTCTTTGCTTCACATCATCTGACCATTCTCATCTGACCATTCTGTTTCTAACTGAAACTTGCCCCTATCCCCTAGCACTTGCTACCACCCCCATCACTGCTCTGTTTCTCTCCATAGCACTGGTCTCTCTCCAATTCAGTGTGCAACGTATTTATTTTGCATATTGTCTCCCCTCCGCCCACCAGGATGTAAAATTCATGAGGGCAGGGATTTTCATCTGATTGCTCTGCAGAAGTCTCAGCACCTAGAACTATGCCTGGTACACAGTAGACACATTTTTTTGTTTCAAATGGACTGAACAAATGAGGTATAACATGGGAACAGACTCGGTCCCAGTAGCAGAAAAGAGCAGCACTTGCTGATCTCATGTGAACATTTTCACTTGACGTCAGACATTACCTGCCTTCCTAAGCGATACTCTAATGCTTAGCAACATAAGCCGTGATCCAGAGGGTAAATATTTAGTGACGTATTTCAACACACTCACAAATGCAGGAAAAGAAATTGAGAACTACTGAAGACACATATGCATGGAAATAAAAAAATCTAAGGAGGTTGACATATAAGTTCTTTATTAGTGGAGATTTGCCAACTAAACACAGCTTGTGTGGGTGAAAACAATGCAACCATCACAAAACAAAATCCTTGGGCATAGAAAAACCCTGTCCCAGCACTTTTTTTCCTCACGTCATCTCTTGGTATTTTGCCCGGCTCGCTTTCTCAAATCTACGACTTGGTGGAAATTACAACCAAATGGAAAAGAAGAATTTGATAGGAGGAGATGAAATGACAGAAAAATGCCCGTGTCCACATTCCAAAGTTGAAACCGTATTTCCCATTCCAAATTACACCACTGAGATCAGAAAACTTTCCAAACGCTTTATTTCTGACACTAAAGTGAGGAAGAGGAGGAAAAGAGGATGGAAGAGAAAAGACAGACTGAAGCATCTTCTGGAGAAGGAGAGGGAGTTGGTGAAAGCTTGTCTGGCTGGGCTAGAAAACATGTTTGGGAAACAGGTCAAGAATCCTTAGGAAAATCAAATTTTAACATGTGATTTGTGGGCAAGAAGGAGCATATTTGATTATAAATCATCTTAAAGGCACTAGACTCCATTTCTATTGTTTAATTTTATGGCATTCCTGGATTATGGCTTCTCTTTGTTGCCACTTAGCTGAATTTATTTATGAATATATTTACCTTTTTTATTGTGGTTGGGTCAACGACAGTGGTGCGGCCATGCTAAAATCAGCTTCCCAAGAAGTTAAAAATCTTTTACATTTATAGAAAGTAGATCTTCAACCACTAGGATTATCTATAACTCCCAGTATGCTACCTTTTCCCTGCCAGAGCAGGTGGTACCTAGAGCTCAAGGCACAGATTAAAACACAATTTTAAAAACAAAGTATTTTGAATTTTTCAACTTTATGAGCATACTATTATTCACCTTCAATGGGATCGGCAGCGTTACTGAGGACTCAACCAGAGGAAAGAAAAGAGGACGATCTTCAGTGAAATTAAATCAGGGTGACCTATTTCCAGTTAAGTCAGGCCTCTATCCCAAATGGGCTATTTTGTAAATTAGAAAAGCCAGATGCAATATCTTTCTTGACAGTAGGTGTGTGAGTGTGTGGGGGGTGAAGAGGGGGACCTGAGGAGGCCGTCCACTTTAACTTCTGTCTCCAGGGAAGGATGTGCCCAAGCTCTCCAAGGGCTCTCCTTCTCTCCAGGGTCAGATGTATGACAGCTTCCCTAGATTGCTGGGATTTACCATATGGAAGTTGATTTTTAAGCCATGCCCCAACTTGTCTTTATAATATTTATGCCTACTTCCCCTACCTCTTTCCTTAGTAGAGATAACTGTTTGTAATCACCTTCTTCATAAAAGTCCTCACCTTTTGTAGTCAGTTCTTAAGATTTGCTTTGGGTTTTCAGGACTTTCCTGGTGGCGCAGTTGTTAAGAATCCACCTGCCAATGCAGGGGACATGGGTTCGAGCCCTGGTCTGCGAAGATTCCCACATGCCACGGAGCAACTAAGCCCGTGAGCCACAACTACTGAGCCTGCGCTCTAGAGCCCGTGAGCCACAACTACTGAGCCCACGTGCCACAACTACTGAAGCCCGTGCACCTAGAGCCCGTGCTCCACAACAAGAGAAGCCACCGCAATGAGAAGCCCGCGCACCACAACGAAGAGTGGCCCCCGCTCTCTGCAACTAGAGAAAGCCACGAGCAGCAATGAAGACCCAGCGTAGCCAAAGATAAAAATAAAATTAAAAAAAAAAAGAAAGATCTACTTTGGGTTTTCTAAGTTCCAGAAGGCTGGCCCTGTGTGATGAAGTGTTAAGTGGTCAGGCTAATTGACCTTCACTTTACAGTGCCCTGGGGCAGTCAGGGTGAGTGGGGTCTCTTCTCCCCACATTCATCACCTTGCCAAGTCTCTTCCCTTGCTTTCCTTGGGGACTACACAAAGAGGCTGAGTATTCTGGGAAAGGCAGAGGGCAGCCAGGGCTCTAAGCTCTGGGAGTTGGGTGAGGTTAGTAAGAAGGGGGAAGAGAAATGCATTCTACATCAGAACTTCGAAAGACACAGTCCTACAAAAACAGCAACCCCCTCTTTTTGCCCTGGTGGATGGAAGCATATTATTTAAATCTGTTGTTTATTAAAATAAATGTTTACTTAAACTATTAAGTTTTCAAGAATAATAATAAAAAGCACTTAACAGAGGAATGGAAGCTACTGAGAATATGAAGGCAGAAGAGGGCAAATTAGGAAAAGGTTGACAGACTAACATGCAAAAGGCAGGAATGAGTGGCTCCTCCAACGATGCTATTTGAATAATTATATTGGGCTTCTTTTTCTTCAGTATTTGGTCTAATCGAAATCTTCAAATTCTAGAAGGAAACCTGATCAGTTAAATTCACACAATCTGCATAATAATAATATTCAAAGAACCCTAAGAGCCAAGCTCATTGTAGAGCATATTCTATAAAATCTACACTAAAATTCTTACATAAGTGATAAAGGGGCACATGGCACCAGATATTTTTTTTTTAAAAAAAGCAATTACAGGTGTGTGCAAATGAGAATTCTGCCACAATTAGAAGTAATTCAGTCACTTCTTTTAAAAGAAAAAAACCTGACAGTAAGTAATTTGGTAGCAGTTTTTTTAAAGTTTGAAAGTACTTCTCTTCTATACATATCAATAATACACACAAATGTTTGGTTAAAATCTTAGTTTCGTCTGAGAGATAATGAAAAAAGGCACATGGGAGTCAAAAATTAAGCTCAGTTAAATTTTTTAAAATTGCCACATATTTAGGATTTTTCTTCTACTTAAGGATAGATAAAAGAAAGTCATGAGTTTGGAGAAATTAATGTCTAATGGTATCCGAGTGAAGGACATTTTTATTTCTGAGTAAGTAAGACAAAGAATGAGTATTTTTTACTTCATTTCACAAGCAACAAAATCCACTCAGCTTTCGTTATCATATAAATAAAACAATTAAGTCATCTCAGGATTATAATATTAACTATGGTGAAAATATGTATAGATTTTATTCTCCATTTAAAAAATGTGTGGGTTATATATACGCTACATTCCTATTTCTTGAAACAGCACATTCTATCAGAGAACATTTTTACCTCAGCCGTGTTTTAACCTTTCCGATGCCAATCCCTTGTGTCTTTCTAGGAGAAAATTGGCAAGAAATACTTAGAGGTTTAGGAAAGGCCACTGTTCTCATCTCTGCAACAGAAAGCTGCTTTCTTGTACCACAGCACACAGGAAACTTCTCATTGTGTGCTTGCTCGGGTGGGGCGTGCATTATTTAACACTACAGTGGCTTGGGAAAGATGCTGCTAAAGCATCTGCTCGAAAATACTGAAAGACACCAGAAAATAGGTTCACAGTAGGCAGGAGTGAATCCTAATACATAAGAGATCAATTCAAGCAACTGGGCAAACAAATGGCTCTCCTTACATATTCTAATTAAAATAAAAGCAAGAACAAAAAACCTCTAACAATTTATTCACGAGGAATAAAACTACTGTAAAATGATCTAAGCCAAAGAACCGAACTAATAATTTTTAAAATGCCTCATTCTGAATTGAGATCTGTTCCTTAAAGCTGTGACACTGAAACCATCGTTTAAGACAGAAATATCATTTTACCTTGATGTTCAGAAATCTACTAATTAACATTCAATTTTTAGTTTAAAATAAATAGCCTTCCTACTTGCTCTCCTATCCCGCCCCCCACCCCCACCAAATAAGGAATAATGACAGGGTGGGGCATCATTGTTTCTGCAAAGATGATACAAAATGAGACCCACTGCTTCAGGAAGCAAACCTAAGGTCCAACCCAAGTTTTTTTTTTTCTTTTTTATCTCCCTTCTGTGTAATGCTACCATTGAACCCCACCCAGATTTGAGCTTATTTCAAAGGCAGGGAAAAAAATGTCAGAAAAGACCCCAAATGATCTCCTGCATATTTTCCAATTATCAATGGCATTCAGAATTCAGAGGGTCGAGGCATGCATTATGAATGAATGGGTTTCCAATGGTAACTGGGAACTGTGGCACTCAACCCCAGGGTTCTCTAACAGAGGACACAGTGGGGGAAGGGTCGAATCACAGCCTCCTCCACCCTGGGGTACCAAGGAAGGAATCCTGCAAATTACACACTTCATCCCCATCTTTGTACCCAGCAGAGAGATGCACGGGGAAAACAAATCTTATATTTAAAATAGGCCGACATACACATTAAAATAAAGGCTAGTAAAAATAAAGATCTAGTCAGATCACATTAGAAAAGTGATAAGAAAAATCCTGCATGACTTTCTCCCTATTCTTGTTAATTTGATGCTTTTGTTTAAGCAGAGTGGGGGTCTCCCTCTATCTTATAGTTACAGAGCATACAGCATCACCATGAGAGAGAAGGGGTGGGGGTCTCGGGGAGCCAGAACAGAGACAGCAGAAGAAATTAGTTATTCACCTGGCGTAAGACTAAGCAATCCGAACATTTAGGACCTACCCATTTCTGCAGACAGACTAATTAACGAGGCAAAGAATTCAATCCTCCCCGGCCTGGCGCTGCAGCCCGCGACAATCCACAAGATCAATGCACATTTCTGCTAACATCTCAAGTTTGGAAACACCATGCAAAGAGACTGGTTAAAATTCCCTACCATGCAGTGCAGCCATCATCAGAAGCCCAGCATATCTTCTGCTCTATGGAGTGATGTGCCAGCTCATGAACAGAAGAGAGGAAGAGAAAAATGGAGGAAATAAGAGGAGGCTCAGGAAAGTCGGCAGGAATGTTTCTGGGTCATTAACAAGTAGGAGACCCCTTTCGGTGTTCAAACCAATCAATCTTTATCTTACAGGACATCTTTTTCTCACTCAGCGTCTGTTGAAAAGACTGCAGCAGACCAAGCAAGGGATTATGGGATAGGGATGCAGCAGCTAGCTGCAATGAGATTCGTGGGTGGCTTGCTTTCCCCTCTGAGTCAGCAGTCAGCTGTTTCCACGTTCTCGTGCTGGGCCGCTGGGGTCCATCACCAGCATGTGGCTGCATGGTTACCAGGGGGAGGGCTGCCCGTGCACATCTCCCGCGCCACGCGGCCGGGACAGGCGCTGGGTTACAAATCGTAAAGAGGGTGTGCTGTTAAGCAAGCAAAAGGGGATGCAGTGGGATCCCAGATCCCAGAAAGAAAACTAGGCACACGGGACCTCAGTACGAAAATTTCAAATTTAGAGGAGTGTTTTGGGTGAGTGTGAGCACACACTCACTTTCTTTAGTAAGAAAAAAAAAAAAGAGCTATTTCCTTAGACTTTTAAAGTATCTTGAAACACCAATGCAAATTTTTAAAAATGCAAAACAGCCCAGTTCAACAAGCCTCTACTACTCTTGATATTTACCCAGAAAAGGGTCTATAAAATACAGTTCCTCAAAGTCAGATAATGCAAATGACATTTCTCTGCTTTTTGTGGTTCTAGTCATTTACAGAAAAATCATATAAATCAACATTTACTTGATTCAGGGGGTGAACAGAACCTTTTGTTTTTCTGATGATGCAAAAGTTTTCAGTTTAAAGGTTGAGAACCTTGTCAAACTTGACATATTGACATAACCCCTATAAGGTCATTCAACTGATTTTGAAAAGCTTTGAATAACATAAAAATGACCAGAAAGAATATTACAAATAAAACTTTAGAATTAAAAAATCTTACATATCAGAATGGAAGTCATAATCATTCCCTTTTCTACAGCAATGGAGGTAGGGAAACCTATTGCATTCTATTCCTTGGTTAGTTACTAGCTTAAAAGTAGACACTAATCATTTTCTTTAAATAATTAAGACTGAATTTGCATATTTGATGACATTAATATTCATCACATTCTTTCCATGTAGTCAGGCATTGCAGTGAGGCCTGTGAAGGGGCACTCAGCTCTGCAGAGGGGAGGGGGGTCACAGAGAATTCAGTCAACTTGACAAACTCGGGAAAATGCAGACGTGCCAATTCTGGCATGCTATTCCGGGTGGTACATAGTTCTCAAAAGCCCAGGTTAACACCCTGCTTTAGAAGTTTGTTTTTTTTTTTAACAGCTTTATTAAATATAAGTCACATGCTGTACAATTCATCCACTTAAAGTGTACAATTTCCATCATTAAAAAGTCACAAATAATAAATGCTGGAGACGGAGCAGAGAAAAAGGAACCCTCCTACACTGCTGGTGGGAATGTAAATTGGTGTAAGCCACTATGGAGAACAGTACGGAGGTTCCTTAAAAAACTAAAAATAGAGCTACCATATGATCCAGCAATCCCTCTCCTGGGCGGGCATATATCTGGAGAAAACTCTAATTCAAAAAGATACGTGTACCCCAATGTTCCTTGCAGAGCTGTTTACAATAGCCAAGACATGGAAGCAACCTAAATGTCCATCGACAGAGGAATGGATAAAGAAGATGTGGTACATATATATATAATGGAATATTACTCAGCCATAAAAAAGAATGAAATAATGCCATTTGCAGCAACATGGATGGACCTAGAGATTGTCATATTAAGTGCAGTAAGAAAGACATATCATGTGATATCACTTATATGTGGAATCTAAAAAAAATGATACAAATGAACTTATTTACAAAACAGAAAGAGACTCACAAACATAGAAAACAAACTTATGGTTATCAAAGGGAAAAGGCAGGGGGAGGGATAAGTTAGGAGTTTGAGATTAGCAGATACAAACTTCCAGATATAAAATAGGTAAACAACAAGGTCCTACTGTATAGTACAGGAACTATATTCATTATCTTGTAATAAATATAATGGAAAAAAACTGAAAAAGAATATAATTGTATCACTTTGCTGTACACCAGAAACTAACACAACATTGTTAATCAACTATACTTCAATTAAAAAAAAAAAAGCTGTACCCTTTAGCTATCACTCCCTACCTTCCCATACCGCACAGTCCTAAACAACCACTAATCTACTTTTTATCTCTATAGATTTCCCTATTCTGGCCTGTAACATGAATGGGATCATAGAATATGTGGTCCTAGGCATCTGGCCTATTCCACTTAGTGTGACATTTTCAAGGTGCATTCACATTGTAGCATGTGTCAGTTCTTCATTCCTTTATATGATTGAGAAACATTCCATTGTATCGATATAGCACATTTTGTTTATCCATCTGTCAGTTGATGGACATTTGGGTTGTTTCCACTTTTTGGCTATTATTAATAATGCTGCTATTGTGTTTGTGTGGACATGTGTTCTGTTCTAGAAAGTTACAATTTAATTAGAACCAACTTTGGAAACTATAGGCAGGCAAACCCCACTGCATGTTACAATGTCCCTTCCTAAGACAGGCCATCACAATGGTCCCTGACTTGCCAAGACGGGAGTCCCCTCTTCTTCTCATGTGTGTTTTCTGATGAAATTTACTGACCACGATGAATCCAGTAGCCAAATTCTTCAAAAGTGGATCCTCCCCTGTGACGTTCCTCTCCCCTGATCTCTCTTCTTCTCTTCTTCCACTCAACCCAAACTCTGGGGCATACCACTGGACTGAGTCTCTGTTCTCACAAGATGGTAGAAATCCTTGGTCTTGTTGCTGGGCTTGTAGTCAGAGAAGGTTCACTTACACTCTCAGTCATTCATTCCAATGAACACTTACTGAACGTCCAGCATGTGCCAGGCACCGAGTAGGCACTGAGGATATAGATAGAGAATAGACTGGTTTCTCAGCCCTCAGGAAGGTAATAGTCTAGTGTGGGAGATGGATTAGTAATCAGGCAATTGCAACTGCGAGTGGTAGATGCCTTGACTGATGGCCATGGCTGTTGGTATAGAAGGGCTCAGTTGCTTTCTGAGTTGTAGTCTGCTTGTATTGGGACCTTATGCAGCCAGAGTGCGAGGCCATAAGAGCAGAGAAGAGCCCAAGATCCTTGGGATTGAGTCTGCTGCACACCTTACTGACTTCTTGGAGCCGTCTTGCCCCTCCCCAGGGTTTCCCTTCAGTTGAATGGACATTAGAGAGCTAACCGTCATCAGCCAGTTTGACTGAGATGTACACTCGGGAAGTGTACAGACACTGCATATGCATAAGAACAGGACAGGTGCTAATTGAAGTGGGTTTGGCAGGATCCTGAGAGATACAGAGCTCTGAAATTTATTGACCATGTATTATGTGCCAGGTTCAATCCAAAGCCCTTTAATATACCATCTATCTATCCCTAATCAAGGACGTTTCCCCTAGAAAGTTAACTCCTTAGGATGGCATATAAGGCCACTTATGATCTGGCCTCTGCTTTCCTCATTTTTTTCTTCCCCAATCATACTCTGGTTCCTAAGTCATGCCACTGTTCATTTTTTAGCAGTGGTTCTCAACCAGGGAAGGGCACCAGTCTCCCTGATGGAGTGGTGAGGTATGCATTTGTAAATGAAGGAGCATTTTTTTTTAAATTAATTTATTTATTGGCTGCCTTGGGTCTTTGTTGCTGCATGCGGGCTTTCTCTAGTTGTGGCAAGCAGGGGCTACTCTTCACTGTGGTGCACTTCTCACTGCAGTGGCTTCTTTTGCCGCACAGCACAGGTTCTAGGTGTGCAGGCTCAGTAGTTGTGGCTCACGGGCTCTAGAGCACAGGCTCAGTAGTTGTGGTGCACGGGCTCAGTTGCTCCGCAGCATGTGGGATCTTCCCGGACCAGGGCTCGAACCCGTCTCCCCTGCATTGGCAGGCGGATTCTTAACCACTGCGCCACCAGGGAAGTCCGGAAGGAGCATTTTTGACTGTCATATTGATTGTGTGTTTGGGGGTGGGGGGGGTGGGGAGGTACTGTGATATTTCGCGCCTGAGGGCAGGGATGCCTGCCATCCTCCAATGCTTGGGAGGGTCTCCTACAAGTACCTTTGTCCCCTCAAATTGCTGATAGCACCCCCTATGAGAAACACTATTCTCTAGGTTCACACGCCACTTGTTCTGAGAGGAATGCTCATCCTCTCCTGACTCCTTCACCTGGTTAACTCCTTCAAATCCTCCAGAACTCAGCAAAGACACTCGCACTCTAGGGAGGATTCTCTGCGACTCCTCCAATCCCAGACCCTCCCACCCCCGTCTGGACTGGGTATCAACCCCATGTGCTCCATAGCATTCTTTGCTGAAAATTACTGACAGCTCCATCTTTTACCTCTAACTCCCCAGCCCCTATGCAGTGCCTGTTACATAATAGGTGCCCAATAAGTAGATGCAGAATGATGGAAGTCCTTCTATTGATACAAATGGATGAGTGACATAACATGATGTAAAGGTAAACACTCATCTCAGAATTAGAAAATAGTTGGATCAGAGACCATTAGGGAAAGGCAATTCTTCATATCTGATTGCTGGTTTAGAATTTAGAAAGCACCTTCATAATATAAAGCAAAGCAAACCCAGAGACCGAGTGTAACAGGGAAGAACAAATCTGACTCCACATTAGCTCTTTTTTCTTTTACTTTAACCTCTGTATTCTATTGATTTTGCTACAAGTTAAGAATGTTGCCTATAGCCTGAAGTATACCGGATAGTGTATTCTCAAGGCTCTGACCTCTAAAGGTATGACACTTTTCATACAGAGACAAAAAGTTGCAGAACAGAGCATAATATCTTGTTGGAGGTTTATAGGAACATTGTGACTGGATCTACGTGGACAGCTGCAAGAACAAAGGATTCTGGCAACAAGAGGTTTGCTGCAACCAAGCACACCCCGTCCCTTTTTAGTATAAAAGAAGACTGAATTCTAACTCGGGGAAGATGGTTCTTTGGCACAGTAGTCCACCATCTTCTTGGTCTGCTGTCTTTCCAAACAAAGTCACTATTTCTTGCCTCAACAACTCGTCTCTATTTACTGGCCTGTCATGCGGCCAGCAGAACAACCTTGGACTTGGTAACAAGAGCAGACTTATTATTGTTTTAGTGGAAACTGAAGTTCAGAAAGTTTACAGGACCAGCCCAGAGTGGAGTAGCCATTAAGCAGTAGAGGTGAATTAGAGTTCAGACTTTGTGGCTGGCATAGTTCCGCTTTCAGTGTGCACAATGCCCCTCAAGGATGGGCAAAAGCTGAGACAGTTATCAGGCAATTCCGCAGTGGAACAAAGCCAGCTGATTAGAGAGGTGATGTGTTTCAGTGAGAGAGAAATACAGTCAACTAGGAGGAGGCAGCCTGAAATCAGGAGCCTATAAAGTCTGCCCAATACAATTATCATTTCGTTTTTTTCTTTTTTTTAAATCTTTGCTTGCAAAAGCTTTTATGAAAATTGTTGCCAAATGGTCTTCTGAAAGAAGATGGTAAGGAAAAATTATTTCCTGCCTTCAGTTCAGGCTTGAGTGAGTAGAGAAGAGATATTGTTAGGATGGATTTCACAGGTCAGCACCCCACGTGGGACCCCTCAGAACCAGGCTCTTCCAGCCAGTCCAGACTCTTTGCAACCAGTTTGAGAGAGTGGTTTGGCTTGGACCCCAAGAGGCTCCTTCCTCTCTATTGGTAGAGGCTGCAGAGACCCTCCCCCAACATTGGGGGTTAGGGGCCATTCTTTAGTGGCCATGGGGAGGTCCTAGACCAAACAGGACTGTTTGAAAATAATGGTGATGAAGCAGAATGGATCTTCCCTTTAAAAATGTCCTTAAGAACAGACATGGTCCAAGTTGGCCTTAACCTAGAGGGATCCTGCGGATAGAAATAGAGTCAGCTCACCCAGTTACAGCCCAGGAACTCACACCAGAACTGGTCTTGGGATTACCATGCAATTTGGGGGAGGGGGTGGGGATTACCATTTAATGTTATATATTTCACAAATAATTATGTACCAGGTGGTATACTAGGCACCGATGACACAAAAATAAATAAGACATGAGCAGAACCTCTCAAAATCACTCCTGGGGACAGAGTTTTCTGCATCCAAGCCACAGGCAAGTTGACTGGGCCTCAGGTGTCAGGACAGGCCTTCCCAGACAGGCAGAGTGTTTGCAGTAATGGTGACCCAGATCAAGCACCCTGATTCCCTGCCCAGTATCTTAGCATCCCCTCCAGATGCCTGTGCATTTCTAGGGGGTGCTGCTTAATACTGATGACATAATCCAGGCAGGGTCTGCCCAGCACAGAAGAGAGGGAGACCCATCATTTTCCTTGATCTAGGCCGTATCCTTTTATTATGACCTCTGAGTTCATTTTACCTTTCTTGGCACTTTTGTCATGTTGAATCATATTGAACAGATAATTAAAATTCATGCCCAGGGGCTTCCCTGGTGGCGCAGTGGTTGAGAATCTGCCTGCCAATGCAGGGGACACAGGTTCGAGCCCTGGTCTGGGAGGATCCCCACATGCCGTGGAGCAACTAGGCCCGTGAGCCACAACTACTGAGCCTGCGTGTCTGGAGCCTGCGCTTCGCAACGGGAGAGACCGCGACAGTGAGAGGCCCGCGCACCGCGATGAAGAGTGGCTCCCGCTCTCCGCAACTGGAGAAAGCCCTCGCACAGAAACGAAGACCCAACACAGTCAAAAATAAATAAATAAATTTTTCAAAAAAAAGGAACTCCAAATTGGTCTGGTATATTTGTTCATACGGAACATAGGACGCTTTCTTTTCTATGTGCTTGTAAACCATCCCATTAACGCTCCCCTATAAAATTACACTTGATAGAGCTCCTTAGCTTACAATTTGTGGGTTTGATCTTTGTAAATAAAAAGTATATTTGCCCACCTCCAGTCTTTAAGAAACTCACCTTTTCCCTAAGATCTCATAAAAATCAGGATCTGTGATTGGGCAATCTTGGCTATGTATTATTTTTAAAAACCTAGAATATCATTTACTGAAGCCAGGGGATTTAACATTTATTTAGGGCAACTGAATTTTCTATTTTTACCTACTGTATTTGTTTCCTAGGCCTGCTGTAACAAAATACCACAGACTGGCATGACTTATAACAGCAGAAATTTATTTTCTCACACTTCTGGAGGCTAGAAGTATAAAAATCAAGGTATCAGCAGGGTTAAGTTCCCTCCAAAGACTCTAGGTGAGGATCCTTCCTGTCTCTTTCAGTATCTGATGGCCCCAGGCACTCCTTGGCTTGCAGGCACATCACTCCAATCTACTTTTGCTGTTACACAGCTACCTTCTCCCTGTACATATCTATGTCTTCACATGGAGCTCCCGTCCCTATATCTCTGTTTTTTCTTCTTATAAGGACGCCTGTCATATTGGATTACGGCCCACCCTTATAGAGTGCGACCTCATCTTGATTATATCTGCAAATACCCTATTTCCAAAAAAGGTCACATTCATAGGTGCTGGGGTTTGGGACTTTAACATATCTTTTTGAGGGACGTAATTCAACCCATAACGCCTACTGTGGGTAAAAGGCTAACATGAGGCCTGGGCTGACACAGGCCCACCTGAAAATGACCTGGCTTTCCCACAGCACTGTTCTCTCAAAAATAGAGTTGAGATAAATGGAGAATGTTATATCTGCCTTGTTTCTGGTGTGCATTAGTGGAGCTGTGAGGTGGCTGCATAACTAGGATGGCATAAAAGGTTGGTGGGAAAAAGGGCCTATGACTTGTGTGTGTCAAGGTGAGTGCTACACACCTTGGCTCTCATCCCTGGTACATACCCCAAGTGGGTGAGGGGCAAAGAAGCTTCTGGGCCTCCCGATGAGATGAAGTCTCCTGCTTTGCCTCCTTTGCCAGTGCTTACTAACCATATTATTAAGTTAAAGCCTCTTTGTGTCTTGTGAGTCTGACTGGCAGCTTGAACCCACAGCTGTGCTGCTGGCCTCTCCTGGTCCGAGTTCCTTCTTATTAGCCCCCCGAAGCCCCTTCTCAGCTTCAAGATGTCCTATGCACAGAAGACTCAAGCAAAACACAAGGCTCTGCCATTCGACATACATCAGACACCCCAGCAGCATGCTTCCTCTCCCTTATTCTTTGTCTTGGTCTGACTATGACAAAAATAACAAGTAAAAGCAAGCAAACTAAGTGCTCTTTTGTTTTGCCTTCTTTTGGCCTGGCTAATTTGTGTGTGTGTGTGTGGTGCGCGGGCCTCTCACTGCTGTGGCCTCTCCCCTTGCGGAGCACAGGCTCCGGACGCGCAAGTTCAGTGGCCATGGCTCATGGGCCCAGCCGCTCCGCGGCATGTGGGATCTTCCCGGACCAGGGCACGAACCCGCGTCCCCTGCATCGGCAGGCGGACTCTCAACCACTGCGCCCCCAGGGAAGCCCTGGCCTGGCTAATTTGTGTGTGTGTGTGTGGTGCGCGGGCCTCTCACTGCTGTGGCCTCTCCCCTTGCGGAGCACAGGCTCCGGACGCGCAAGTTCAGTGGCCATGGCTCATGGGCCCAGCCGCTCCGCGGCATGTGGGATCTTCCCGGACCAGGGCACGAACCCGCGTCCCCTGCATCGGCAGGCGGACTCTCAACCACTGCGCCACCAGGGAAGCCCTGGCCTGGCTAATTTTAAGCTGACTGCCGTGAGTATACCTGGAAGATAACCTCCCAGTCCTAACTCTGGATCCCTAGTTATACCGATGTCCACACTGATGAGCACATCAGGACCCAGTGTTGTTTTTCTCTTCATCAGTTTCGTGATTACACTTTTCATTTGGACAATTAAATTCAAGTCAGTGCCAGGTTCCTGCTTGCCTCAGCGGTTTACCTTGTTTAACTAATCACTGCAGGGGCTCTGACTACCAGGTTGAGCTTTAGAGTCAGGGATCCTAGGTAGCAAATTTCCCTCGGTGGCTGCCCTGCCAAGGTCGCAGAGGCCGAGCCCAGACCTGAGCTGGGCGGGGCCGGCAGAGCCCAGACCTGAGCTGGGCGGGGCCGGCAGAGCCCAGACCTGAGCTGGGCGGGGCCGGCAGAGCCCCGACCCGCAGGCGCCTGGAGCCGGGAGCCGCGGGTGGCTGATGTGGGTGCGCCGCTGATGATGCCTTACTAGACGCTGACTTCCTCTTCCCCATGTTCCTTCCTCTCTGTCCCATAAAAGGGATTATTTTTTAACCAACATGTAGTTCAGACAGAACCTTACAAAAGTTCATGTCTGTTGACCAAGTAATTCCGCTTCTAGAACTCTATTCTAAAGGAATGATCACAGATACGGGCCAGTCTCCCACAGCCCGGGCTTCCCAGGCCAGGCGGAGCCCGGAGAACATTCACCGGTCCCCACACCACCTCGTGGTGGTTTCTATGGCAACAGGCTCCTCCCCAACAGGCCTTCTGCATAGAGGCGTCCGCGCCTCAGCTTATATTTTAAACCTCACTCCCGAAATGTGGGTGCGCCAACTGCTGCCCTTTGCCATCCCCAGGACTGCGGCTCTCCTGCCTTTCTCCCGGCTGGGTTGCGCCTCTGAGCTAACGTGACCAAGGTGCCACGCAGTCAGGGGGGACTTTCGCCCGTTAACAGGCCTGAGTTTCCTGAGGACTTCTAGAGCTCTGTGCTCTAACGCGAAGGGTGGTACTACCGGAGGAGGCTGGGCACCTTGGCAGGGGGAATAATCTGAGAATGGTGGAAATTGGCATCACCCGCAGGAGGCTGCCTCCCCCATACCTTTAACCTTTAATCAGGAGAGAGTATTTTCCTAAGCCGCGAATGCGGCACACGCCACACTGGTCACCTATATTAGAATCATACCGCGAATGTCAGCATGAAGCTGTAATTAACCCACAGGCTCTGGAGACACATCTGTATTGGCTCTGCAGTCAGGCTGCCCCTTGCCTCTGTAAGCTCATTTGTGAACTATCACCTCACAAGGCTGTCGTGATGATTAAATGGTATAGCGTGTAAGTGTCTCAGCACCTTGCTCAATGCACAGCGAGTCTCAGGTAGCTATGACCAGGGCAGTGGTGGAGAGTATGGGCCTAGGGCCAGGGTGGGTTTGAGTCCTGGCTCTGCCAAATATGACTTTGAGCAAGTAAGTAACCTCTCTGTGCCTCAATTTCCTCCTTCGTATAATGGGGATAATAACCTAGTTCCTTGGGTTATTGTGAGAATTAAATGGTTTAGTCTATGAAGAGAACCTACCCCAGCGCCTGACACGCAGCAGTCAGTTCATGTATTAGTAGAGCAGTGGTACTAGCAGTATCACCTCTATTAGATTTGAGTTCCTTTAGGAATGACTAATGAGCCCCTTTTGTATTCCTAGAGGCTGGCTTGTGTAGGGATTCAAAAAACATTTGTTTGAATGAATGGACTAATAATATACTACTTCCCATTAAATTCTTTTCTTATGGCAACTAAAATAAATCAAGAAATGAGAGTGGGCAGAATCATGCAAAATCAGAAACAATGTATCTATCTACTTTTATCATCCGGGAAGGACAGGCCTCCCTTGGCCTCGGCCACTTAGCATTGCTGCCTCCCAGCTGGCTTTGACACAGTTGAGGAGGAGGCTGTGGCGCTACTTTGTTGCTCTGGGTGAGTTCTCACACTAACTCCCAATCTCAGGTCAGCCCCAGGAAGGAAGAGGTCTCTGGTCCAGCTCCCCTGCCCCTCGTTCTTGTGACAAACAGCCCTGGTACCTTCTGGTCAGCAGCCAGTGGAAATGAGTCCTCATCAACCAGTTTCTCGCTTTAAGAGTCAGCAGCCTTCTTGGAAAGATAAGAAGAGAGAGGATTCCTTTTGGCACCTTTCCAAAGTTTTTCCCTTTGATGAAAGTCATCCTCTCTAAATGTAAGAACGGGAGGCCTCGCTTTCATGTCCTCTGAATGGACTTGCTCTAAATACCGACGGGCCCAGCTCTCTTCTCTCCCTCAGCGGTTGGCAGTGTGTCTGGGCTGGATGCCAGGAAGCCACGGTGCCACTAGAGGCGAGGGGATCAGGGGCAGGAGAATGGGAGTAGTTAGGCCGCAGCAGCGGGGTGTGCACACCAGTCCCGTCAGGCCTGCCCAGCCCAAGGCGTCCTGTGAGATCCATACTGGGTGAACCGCCTTGGTGCCAGGCGGAGCCATCCATGGCCTGAGGGCCAGTGCCGGAGGCATCCCGACTCTTCCTTGATAATGTCTTTCCTCCTCCTGTGTCTCTTCTTCACCTCTTCTCCTGCCCTCTCCCTCCTCCCCACCCACTTCCTTCATTCAACCAGCTTTTAATGTCCCTCTACTATGTGCTGGGCACTGCGCGGAGGTCCACATTCAGTCACCATCCTTAAGGGACTTGTGCACTCTCATGAGAGACAAACATAAAGTCTCAATTAAACATAAATTAAACTAATAAAATAAATTTGATCTCAAACAATTTTTATCTGTGGCCTCCACCTCAGACCCAGCGAGGATGCTCACGGGTGTCGCTCCAGCTGACTGGGACGGCGTTCTCTGGTGGATGATACTCCAGACTCTGGAATCAGAGAGATGTGCATGCAAACCCAGCCCTGACGCTGACCAGAAGTGTGATTTGGGGGAAATTACACAACCTCTCTGACCCTCCGTTTCCTCCTCTGTAAAATGGCAATAAAAGGGTTGTTATGAGGATAAAATAAGCTAATGCCTGAAAGACACTGAGCACAGTGCCTGGCACACAGTAAGACTCAAAAGACATCAACTATGGTGGTGGTTTGAATTACTCAAGCCTGGGCGTCAGCAAGCTTTATCGGTAAACATTTTAGACTTTGTGGGCCTGTTAACACAGTACCTGTTAGAACTACTCAACTCTATTGTCATAGAGTGAAAGCAGCCATAGACAATATGTTAAGGGGTGTAGCTGTGTACCAATAAAAGTCCATTTATGAACACTGATTGTGAAATTTTATATAAATTTCATATGCACAGAAAATTATTTTTCTTTTGACTTTTTCCCCACGCACTTAAAATTGTAAAAACCATTCTTAACTCACAGGCAGTACAAAAAGAGGCAGTGGGCTGGATTTGGTCCACAGGCTATAGTTTGCCTACCCCTGATCAAGCCTAATGAAAGGGCTGGCACTTCCTTTCATGGATTTTGCCTCAAAGGGAAATCCAGTTGGTGGGTCCATAATACCCTAATTCAGGGTCTACTTCAAGCCTGACGAACTTTAACAAGTGTCCAGACCAACCCAAGGACGGCAAAAATCTCATAAAAGAAAAACAATACCTACAATTTACATGTGTCCAAGATAAGAAACAGAAAAGAAAATCCGTTCCTTAGATGTACGATCGCCCTGTGTTTTGTAGACAAAGGCAAGCTGTTTCCACAGGTGCAAGAATTAGCAATGTGTGTACTTCACTTCTCAGGGCTGTATACAGAGACACCCAGCTGTAGGAAACGTCACAGAGGGTCACAACACCCCTAAGTTTTATACATAGGGGGTGAGAGAAAACAGAATGCATGGCGAGTGAAGTAGGCTGGGGAAAATGAGGGTGGGCAGGAGACACCTGCAAGAAAACAGGCCAAATCCCATCCCCCCCC
>NW_020174555.1:722904-728397 GCF_003031525.2 Neophocaena asiaeorientalis asiaeorientalis
AAACAAATTGCAGATGATTGTTTATACAACAGTTAGGGACCCCAAGTAATGCCACATAATTTCTAATTCCCGCCTCTCCTTGCCTCCTCCCAAACTTCCTCAGTATCTGCAGATGGAAATAGGACTTTGTGCTTTACTTTCCACTGTACTCTAGGAAGGTTTTCATTCTCTAGTTCATATCAAATTCCTCTCAGGCCAGACATTCTTTCTGCAATGCTATAAAAAGGCCATAATCTAGATACACTGCAATTAATAATTAAACTTGTTTCCCTTGACGCAGAGGAAATGCAAAGACTTTCTTATAAAGCCATTCCAAGAAACAAATCTGTTCTTGTACATCTTTTAAAAACTATATACACTACTATATATATAAAATAGAACCAACAAGGACCTACTGTATAGCACAGGGAACTATACTCAGTATTTTGTAATAACCTGTGAGGGAAAAGAATCTGAAAAAAAAATAGATAGATATGTATGTATAACTGAATCACTTTGCTGTACACCTGAAACTAACACAACATTGTAAATCAACTATACTTCAGTAAAAAAATAAATTTAAACAAAACAAAACTGTGTTATCCATGTCCTGCTCTCATTATTGGATGAAGAACCTGCTAACCCAGCCTGACTGAACTGTTGAGTGGCCCTCAAGGTCGGACGTCATAATAATGTCCTCTAGCTTGGCGGGGACTCTCCCCAGGAGAAGCACAGCTCAGTCACAGACGTATATATAGTTCAAGTCATCAATAACCTGCTGGCTCCCTGCTGAACTGCCTCTCTGTTTTAACTGCTACCTAATGTGAAAAGAAAGCAAGGCTTCTTTGGAAAGGAGAAAGTGAGGAGCTGGGATCTAGGAAGGAAACTTGGCCAGGATTTACCTTGGCAGGGAGGGAGCGCCCAATCCTCCCTCCCTGCCCATCCGGAAGCACAAGTCCAAGGTCAAAGAACCTGGCATTTTCTTTTGTCTTTCCCCTACCACGTGGCGTGGCACTGGTACTCTCTAAAGGGATACAAGCCACCGCTCTGTCATATGGATCTTCAGTCTCAGACCTTGTCATATGGATCAAGGGCATAAACTCCATCACTTTCTAGTCCCACTGGGGGCCCAGTTTACCACCCCAGCTCCTGGCCTGAATCCCAATCCACATCCCATCTTGCCCCAGCAGAGCCTCTCCACCGGTGACTGGAAGCAGGAAGGCACAAGACTCTCATCCTTTCAAAGGCTCAGTAGTATTTAAAGTTGGAAAGGACAGAGAGATGATACAGTCCCATGGTTTTAGAGCCACAAAATACTTTCTCTAAAGACCTGGTCCTGATCCTGGGGGCCCTGCCAACTTGCCTGCCTCTCACTTTGCTGGACCTGACGCAACTCTTCAGAATACCTGGAGCTCTTGTGGCCTCTGTGGCCATATCTAGTCCAGATCACCAGTGTATAGACAATGAAACAGGGCTGGTGAGGTGACGTAACTCCCCTGATGCCATACAACTAGCTAGTGGCAAAGCCTGACCCTGAGTGCACTCCTCTCTCCGTTTGGCCCCTGCCCTCTGTGCACAGGCAGACCTGGGGAGCCGTCTTTGCAGGCTGCCTGGGTTTCATTATGATTGCATTAGTTCTCTGGAGACTGTTCCCCAACAGAAACGACTGAAAATACAAACACAGGTGTAGGTCTTGTCAAGTGAAAACAGAAAACTATATTGAGGAATAACAAACAGCTCTCATACTACAGCTGGTCTGCTTGAAGAGTTAAAGGTTCAGAGTTTATGAATATGCAAACCTTGCAGTCAAACAGCAGGAGTTCCCAAGATAGCAGAGAAACAGGAACTCGCCACAAAGGATGAGATTACTAAAAGGTTAAAATGCCAGGCCATCCACTCGGCAAAGAGCAGGGAAAATATAAACCATGACATCCTGTTAGAGAGGGATTCATAGAGAAGGCAGGCACCTGGGAATAGAAAGGAAAAAAAAGAAAAGATACAAGACGTAATAGAGGATATTTACCAACTTTGCACAGTTAAGAAGCTGCATATCTTCAGAATGACCTTGACAATAAAAACCTGACACTAAAACAAACACAGAAGAGTGGAAGTTAAATCATTAGCTGTTGTATAGACTGCATATGAAGCCTTTTCAGCTAGTCAAATTTGAGAGTAGGGTAAGTGATAAAAGCACACAGGTTTACTCAAAAGAGCGTGAGCGCGCTGTTGACATCAGATGGCCAGTGTGTTCTGGCCCTTCTCTTTTCTGTTCCCTGATGGGCCCCAATAGAATTTCCATTCTATTTTTAAAAAGCTATTAACACATGTTTGTTTGTCCTCGGAAATGGAAATAGAATAACCCAGTCTTAATTTAGACTTGCCCATAAAGCTGATTCATGATAAAAACAGGTTTTATTTCTATTTTTCTTTTTATTCTAACAGTCAGGGCTCTCCTAGCAGCATCCTGGGATCTTTCTCCAGCCTTCCTGTGCCCTCAGGCTCCTGCTCTTCCCTCCACTATTTCTGGCTTTTCAAGAACCAGTCAACCGTGGGCTTCCCTGGTGGCGCAGTGGTTGAGAGTCCGCCTGCCAATGCAGGGGACACGGGTTCGTGCCCCGGTCCGGGAAGATTCCACATGCCGCGGAGCGCCTGGGCCCATGAGCCATGGCCGCTGAGGCTGCGCGTCCGGAGCCTGTGCTCCGCAACGGGAGAGGCCACAACAGTGAGAGGCCCGCGTACCGCAAAAAAAAGAACCAGTCAACCGGGAATTCCCTGGCCATCCAGTCATTAGGACTCTGTGCTTCCACTGCCCAGGTTTGATCCCCAGTCAGGGAACTAAGATTCTGCAAGCCGCATGGTATAGCCAAAAAACAAAACAAAACAAAAGGACCAGTCAACCCATTACCTCAAGTCCACTGAGATCTCAAGTCCAGAGAAAGAGGCTGCCTCTCGTTAGTAAGTGGCAAAATGACTGTGTCTTCACGAGGGACGACTCTCTGTGCCTACCGTCCCACTGCTCCCAGCCCCCCACCCCAGGTGCAAGGCTGGTTCTCTGCCCAAATGATGCCTCCTCCCTGAGGCCTCCCCTGACCCTCTCATTGTAAGTGGGTGTCCGCCCCTTTGCTTTTTAGCACTTTACCCTGTTGGAATCCTGTATGACAATTGGGACCGCTTGTAATGACATATCTTTTTGCACGCTTCGTTAGAGCTGTCTTCCCCACTAACCTGTAAACCCCATGGGGACAGGGTCCTACCCCAAGGATGCCACAAGTGCACATGCAGTCCTGGCACATGGCTTCCAATAGCGCACGAGGCAGACCCACCAAGAGTCGGCCAGCCTGCATGTTCCCCGGGCTGGACCAGCGCACCTAAGAGAACACAGTCTCACTGGCCAGGTTCTCCTGTAAAACACCTCCAGAAATACTTGTTATGATTGAACCTCCACTAAAGATAACTTTGAGCTTTATTTGTAGAAGGGATCTGCTAGGAAAATGGTATAAGCAAGACGATCAGGGCAGTGTAACCTGCTGAAGAGTTACATTCCAGGAAAAGGTGATTGTACCACTTACTGAAAATGTTTTCATCCGGTAAAGGTATGCTTTATAACACACTTACATGGGTGCTGGATAAGTGTAAATCTTGGAAGTCAGAAAAATAAACAGGTTTTTCAATATTCTGTAACTCACTCTTGCTTTTTCATGTATTCTGAATTAGTGAGCCCTAACAATACGTAGAGTCCTAGAAGCGACAGAGAAAAGGATACCTTTTACTCCCAGACTAAGTCCTTTCACAGTGGGTGAAGGTAGCCTATTAAAAGTTATATGATATTCTTTTTTTTTTAAGTAAGAGAAAAATACTGCTTATGCAAATACGTCGTTTTGAAAGAGTAGTTCAAACTACAATGTAAAACCTCTTCCTTCAAATAGGGAGCCTAAAACCATATTGGAAAGAAAACACTACCAAATAAGATGTGTCTCTTTATTTTTGTTGCTTGGCCTTAAGTATCTGCCACCTTATTAAAGGGAAACCTTTCCAAAAATAGCCTCGCAATCCTTATGCACAGTTTGGCAGTAATAATCTTTTATACTTAATTCAAATAAGGAATTATGGATGTGATATTCAGCTTTTTTTAGTGATCCTATCTGTCACTGCAGGAAGCTCAGATGCTCTCATGCACGGACATTTTACGTTTCTCTAAAATTCTGCTTCTGATTAAGCCAAAGATGAACAAGGGAGATATTACCTGATTAACAGTCATGTTATTTGTTGAAGAGGAAAGTGGAGAGAAGAGAAAAGGAGAAAGGACCAGGAGAAGGCCACTGATTCGTGACATGCATTTATCCCTTCCAGCCCTCCACTTTCACTCAACAATGTTACTGCTTTACCAGGCAGCACTTCTGCACAGAAGGGGAAGTCAAAGCAGTATGATGGTGATTCTTTGACGATTACAAATAAGGAGATAACTTTTTCTCTAGATCAGAAGGGACTAGAAAGAGAATAAGAAAACAGAAAGGCAAAAGAAAAAGAGAGCTGCCTATATGATAAAAATCTCTAGAACAATTCAATCAAAGCCAGAGTTACTTTCTGGGACTTCCCTGGTGCTCCACTGGGTAAGACTCCGCACTCCCAATGCAGGGGGCTTGGGTTCGATCCCTGGTCGGGGAACTCGATCCCACATGCATACTGCAAGTAAGGAGTCTGCACACCACAACTAAAAGATCCCACAACTAAGACCTGGGGCAGCCAACATAAATATATATATATATATATATATATATATATATATATATATTTTCAATCTCACTATGAGGACCCCACCTTCCTGACCTCATCTACCCTAATTACATCCCAAAGGCCCCATCTACAAATGAATACCATCATATTGGAAGGTCACAGCTTCAACATCTGAACTTTGGGGCAATCAAACATTCAGTCCATTACAGGAGCCTTTAGGTTTTGGTACAAGAGGGTCTGGACCCCTTTGGCCTCTGTGACCTCATATCCTGGTGCCCCCTGCGGTGACTAGAGCACTGAAACCACTCCAGGTCACTGTACACACTAAGATCCCATGACTAACCGTGGGACACTTAAGCCCAGCCGCTGCAATGCACGTAATTGGGGCTGGAATTGCTGCACTTATTGGCTCCAGGCTTGCCCTCCAACAGTCTTCTATGAAGGATTTTAACTGCACTCATTCTAGGCCTCCAGAGAGTCCTGAGTTATTCCTCTCCCTGTGTCTTTTAAACCTTTGTGCTTTTATACATGCTTTCCCTCTGCCTGGAATCCAATCCTTTTCTTCTCTTGCTAGAGATTCAATTGATACATCACCTCTATTCTGAAAACTGTCCCAACAGCCCTTTCACTCAGGCAAGGTATTCATCCCTCCTTGTATGTACTACTATTGCTGTACTTATCACCCTCTGCAGCAATTATTGGTTTACATGTCTGCCCCTCCTACTAGAGAGTGAGCTCCGGGACCGGGCCTTACCTGTCTTTTTTTTTTTTTTTTTTTTT
>NW_020174555.1:731001-731765 GCF_003031525.2 Neophocaena asiaeorientalis asiaeorientalis
GCACTAATCTCACTATGAGGACCCCACCTTCCTGACCTCATCTACCCTAATTACATCCCAAAGGCCCCATCTACAAATGAATACCATCATATTGGAAGGTCACAGCTTCAACATCTGAACTTTGGGGCAATCAAACATTCAGTCCATTACAGGAGCCTTTAGGTTTTGGTACAAGAGGGTCTGGACCCCTTTGGCCTCTGTGACCTCATATCCTGGTGCCCCCTGCGGTGACTAGAGCACTGAAACCACTCCAGGTCACTGTACACACTAAGATCCCATGACTAACCGTGGGACACTTAAGCCCAGCCGCTGCAATGCACGTAATTGGGGCTGGAATTGCTGCACTTATTGGCTCCAGGCTTGCCCTCCAACAGTCTTCTATGAAGGATTTTAACTGCACTCATTCTAGGCCTCCAGAGAGTCCTGAGTTATTCCTCTCCCTGTGTCTTTTAAACCTTTGTGCTTTTATACATGCTTTCCCTCTGCCTGGAATCCAATCCTTTTCTTCTCTTGCTAGAGATTCAATTGATACATCACCTCTATTCTGAAAACTGTCCCAACAGCCCTTTCACTCAGGCAAGGTATTCATCCCTCCTTGTATGTACTACTATTGCTGTACTTATCACCCTCTGCAGCAATTATTGGTTTACATGTCTGCCCCTCCTACTAGAGAGTGAGCTCCGGGACCGGGCCTTACCTGTCTTTTTTTTTTTTTTTTTTTTTTTTTTTTTTTTTTGCGCCCCCCTTCTTTTTTTTTTTTTTTT
>NW_020174555.1:732954-868415 GCF_003031525.2 Neophocaena asiaeorientalis asiaeorientalis
TTGCGCTACGCGGGCCTCTCACTGTTGTGGCCTCTCCCGTTGCGGAGCACAGGCTCCGGACGCGCAGCCTCAGCGGCCATGGCTCACGGGCCTAGCTGCTCCGCGGCACGTGGGATCTTCCCGGACCGGGGCATGAACCTGCGTCCCCTGCATCGGCAGGCGGACTCTCAACCACTGCGCCACCAGGGAAGCCCCCTCACCTGTCTTTTTATCCCTGGATATAGCAGGGTCTAGCTGTAAGTAAGTGCTCAGTAAATAACAGTCACTTATTCTATGTATATTACTTTTCCCTTACACACATTTTGGTTCATGGTATGTGAATGGCAAGGGAACTCACATTTATTTAGCACCTACTATGTACCAGGTTCTATGTTAAATACCCCATTTTATTCTCAAGACAAATTTGTAAGATAGGAATCATTGGTTTGAATAAAATGGAGACCAAAGAACCAGCTTATTAGAAATAAGAGAAGAGTATTTATTCAAAATGTCTAGGGACCTACCTAATCTATTTTGGATTAATAATATTTCTGGAGCTTAGTTATCTTAACTCTAAAAGAGGAGTGATTGGGGCTTCCCTGGTGGCGCAGTGGTTGGGACTCCACCTGCCGATGCAGGGGACATGGGTTCGTGCCCCGGTCCGGGAGGATCCCGCATGCCGCGGAGCGGCTGGGCCAGGGCTTTACAATCCCACTCCTAGGCATGTATCCAGACAAAACTATAATCCGAAAATATACATGCACCCGTATGTTCACTGCAGCACTATTTACAATAGCCAAGACACAGAAACAACCTAAATGTCCACTGACATAAAGAAGATATGGTATATATACATAATGGAATATTACTCAGCCATTAAAAAGAATGAAATAATGCCATCTGCAGCAACATGAGATTATCATACAAGTAAAGTACATCAGAAAGAGAAAGACAAATACTATATGATATCACTTACATGTGAAATCTAAAATATGACACAAATAGCATATCTATGAAACAGAAACAGACTCACAGATATAGAGAACAGACTTATGGTTGTGAAGGGGTGGGGTGAGAGAGGGAAGGATTGGGAATTCGGGATTAGCAGATACAAACTATTATATACAGGATGGATAAACGACAAGGTGCTAGTATATAGCACAGGGAACTAACTATATTGAATATCCTGTGATAAATCATAATAGAAAAGAATATGAACAAGAATGTATACGTATGTATAACTGAATCACTTTGCTGTACAGCAGAAGTTAACACAATATTGTAAGTCAACTGTACTTCAATAAAATTTTTTAAATGGTGCTTTACCAAGTACCATGTGTTATATGAATGATTGAAATTTAACATTGAGCATAGCCTGGACCTACCAAAACGTGTAAATGACCAAGAACCACCCAACTTGGCATTGACAGTAAGAACACCTGGATGTCAGTGGAGCGGTCCATCATGGTCCAGTTTACCCTGTATTCAGTGGATTGTGCTGTGGCAACACCACCCACTTAGTCCTTTGAAGCTGGTGGATCACAGCATCCCCACTCACATTGTTCCTCAGCGCAAATGTTCTTCAATTATCACACCGGCATGATTTTTAAAACTGGATGAAAAAATTCTTTAAAAATAATGCCACTGTTTGGATACTTCTGGTGTTCAGATGCCAAGAGAAATGACCTTTTATTGTTCTGATTTTGTGGTTTCCTAGGACTAACGTCAAAAGCGCACGGAAGTCATGTTTTGGTTATCATCAATATACTCCACATGTCCCTCCTGTCAGTAAGGGCAGATGTGATATTTCACAACAGCGAACTCATTATCTTTACCTCCAGGAAATCTGCTTAGGTGTAAATTGTGAAATGTGTTATGCCACATAGCATGCCTTAATAATTTCAGAAGTTAGGAGCCGTCAAAATACATACACAACTGAGAACTGGCAAACTTTCCCTAAAAACTGTTGTGTTAATTTGGTTTGTCAACTTGTTCCTGAGTACTGTTTGGACTCAGACACACAAAAAGCTACAGCCACCACCACCTTAAGGCTCACAGTTACTCAGGGGTTAGATGGAAAGAGGGGAAGAAGCACAAGTAAAGGTCAGAAGGTCCAACTGCCTGGCCATTTTGCTTAGAGGAAGGAAGTTCAGTTTCATGTATAAAGAAACTGAGCTTTAGAATGTCTGGACCCAAGACCAGCTCTGAAGGTCATTCCATGGCCCCCCGCACCACCATGGCAGATGGCCCATCACACACCTCAAGCTTCGCAGGACCAGGGAAGCTGCAGACCACAGAGGGATGGAGTTGGAGAACAAACTACCAATGGACCTTCTCGTCTTTGACAAAAGGAATAAAATTAGGTTTCAATGTTTGTAAGCCCATTCATAGACTGTCCTGATCCTCCAGTTTTTTGCTTAATAATGTAGAGTACATACGTATATATATAGATATACAACTACCACCCACCAATGTGTATGTGTATGTACATCTTCACATTTCATATACTTTGACTCTTCGTTTTATTACTATGTACACTCCTAAGTCACTAAGAACCATAAACACTGGACTTGAAGGTATATTAATTCTAAAAGAAACCAAACCACTAATTAATCATTAATTCATCAAACATGCTTATTGATACCTGAACCAATGTGGTTATAACACGGTGCCAATGTACAGTTAAATGAATTATATTTAAGAATCAAAGGGCAAGGAAGGGTTAAGCTCTAATCTCTCCTACCCCAACCCCCCAGAGTTAAAGCAGCAAGCAGAAAGGAGAGCCAGATCTGGTTGATTTTCAGTTCTGTTCGTTTCCTTACTTATGAGAAACGACAAGTAACATGATGTTCCAGACGCTGCAAAGTTCACATAGACGTTTAAGACACAATTCTAGGACTCAAAACACTTTCCGTCAAAACCAAATACATAAATAAGTTGCTGGACAGAGGACCATCTTCTCCAGGAGAGAAGACCGTAGCAGATTGCAGAGGGTGCAGAGGGGGATGGAGGAAAGTTACTTTTGGTCATTAAAAACTGGATCAGAAAGGTTCTGGAATTGTCATATACTAGCATTGAAGAGGGCTTCACAGGGTTTGTGGGGCCCACTCCACAGGGAGGGAAAACAGCCTGGTTTTCCATGGTTAAGGTAGAGAAAAATAGAAAAGTCTGGAGCACCAAATAGAAGCCATCTTGTGGGCAGTCCTAACTGCCAGTGTTAACTGCCAAAATGCAGTGACCAGAGCAGTTTGAGAAGCACAGGGGAATGAAACTCTAAGAGAACTAATCTGGTTGCAATTAACAGAATGAATCTCCTGAAAGAGAGAAGGCAGGAACACCCCTCAGGAAGTAATTACAGCAGTTCGCTCATCCATCCATTCATTCATGAGGATACATTTATTGATCATGTAATATATTTTCGGGCATCTGCACGCACTGAGGGAGACTGGGATACGGCGGTGAACAAGGCACAGAGCCCTCAGGACTTAGAATCCAGGGAGAAAAAAGGCATCACAGTTCAGGAGGCAAGAACTCTGATGGAGCTGAGCACAGGGTGCCCTGGAAGGTGACCCTTGGGTTGAATCTTAAGGGTTAGGTAGGGGTTGGTCAAGGGAAGAAGAGTGGGAAGGGTAACTGGTCAGAAGGAACAGCTGGTACAAAAACACTGATCTTGGACAACCTGACACATTCTGGTCTGCGAGAGGCTCTGGTCCAGAAGGATGTGAACTGAACCTTTTATTATTTATTAAAAATAATTATATTAAATAAACTAACAACCACAGCCATTTATTCATTAAGTACTTAGTATGCGCCAGGCACTATTCTTTACACTGTTAATTTAATCCTCACAACTCTATGAGGTAGACATTGCTATTCCCATTTTACAGATGCACAAACTGACTTCAATGGCCTCAGAAATTTGCTTCTCAGAATCACACAGCTATTGGGATTAACATATACACACTACTATATGTAAAACATATAATCAACAAGGACCTACTGTATAGCACAGGTAACTCTACTCAACACTCTGTAATGGCCTATATGGGAAAAGAATCTGAAAAGGGATAGATATATGTGTATGTATAACTGAATCACTTTGCTGTACACCTGAAACTAACACAACGTTGTAACTCAATTATACTCCAATATAAAATAGAAATTTAAAAAAACCATAAAGCAACCAGGACTAAAATAAAAATTCTTTTTAGTACTTAAAAAAAGAAAAGAATCACACAGCTATTAACTATTGATCAGGGGATTCAAACCTAAATCTTTCTCATTTGAAAATCAACCTTGAGCCCTGAAAAGACACGTAAGGGCTATACAACAGAAAGATGGAGCAAGCATTCCAGGCAGAGGAAACCTCAAGGCATGCATGTGTGGGCCACCAAGCAGTTTGGAATGATCAGAGAGGGAGGCACAAGGCTTGGGTGGGAGAGATGAGGGTGGAGAGGCAGTCAGAGGCCAGGCCACGGTGGACCTCGCTTTGTAGGCTGAGGGGTGTAAACTTTAACTTGGAACCCTCGAGAGCCATTGAAGACTTACATGAAAGGCTGGAGGGGACAGACACATGCGTGCCGAGGTGTGGTGAGCGGGGAAAGACTGCTGGCAGAATCTCACTAATCCAGCGAGTCTCGATGGTGACCACGCTCAGAATTCTCTTCCTAGAAGAATTAGTAAGATGATGCTCAGACAGCCTAAGTGAGAGGGGAGTGATGGCACCTCTCGTAGAAAAGTGGACTCCAGAGCAGAGGGGTCTGTGTGCTTGGGAGGGGGCATGGGTCGGTGGGAGGGGGTGGATTGGAGAGAGAAGGTGCTGATGAGTTGAGTTCAAGTTTGGACTGTTGGGTTCACAGTTCTAGTCTCAGAAGAGAGGTCTGCGTAGGAAACAGAGGTTTGGGCTATAGATCTGGGCAGGAAAAGAAATCATCGTAATAAGCGTGGACTATTAACCAGCTACAGTCCATAAAGCTTTCCATGTATTTTCTCTGGAATCCTTTCAACAACCATATGAAATAGATATTGTTATTACCCCCATTTTACAGACTATGGCTCCAACTAAGCCACGAGGACATTAAATGACCCGCCAAGGGCCACACTATTAGTAAAGGACCCATACACCACACCTCTCAATTTCTCACACATTTGTGAATGTGATCCACAATAGAAACACGTTTACATTGCCATCCAGTCCAGAAATGTGTATTTCACTGAATCAAAAGTTGCCTGAGACCACACTTAGCCCCCTGATGCCTTCTATTCTATTCCATTTTTTAAATAGGCTGCTGGCAACCCACAACTTGATTCACAACCTGCTCGTGGAACCCACAATTTGAGAATGGCTGTCTAACTCCTCCTACCTCCCTTGCCTGAACTCGGTGACAGTGGTGGGACCTCAAAGGTGAGGAGACATGTCAGAGACATCATAGACCACAGGAGGGAACTTCACTGCAGGGTGATGTAAGCCCAAAGTATAACAGGATGAGAAGTGAATCTCTTTTGCCAAATTTCACCCTGAGGACCTGTCTGTGGAAGCTAGCCCTTCGGCAGTGAGCTGTTCACTGCCTGTCACACATAGTTATGGGGATGGAAGCCTTTTTTGCTGCCAAGTGTTTGCACTGTATGGGTCAGGAAAAGATGCAGACGCACTTTGGAGAATAATGAAGTTGTCAGTTCTAAAATCGCTACAGTTTTCCGTGGTAGCAGAATGTGGGCTCACAGCCCAAAGCAAACCAAATTCCTGCAGACAGTAACTGCAACAGGAAACAATACCTCCAAGGCGGAAGTTGTGGAATATTGCAGTCAACATCTTGCTCAGCAGGAAATGATTCTGCTGGCAGGACTTTAGGAATCCATAGACCCTGAACGTATGCACTCTCCCTGCTGCCTCATAGGAAGAGGGGAGATGTTCCTTTTCACTAGAACTGACCTGTTCTGAGTGGCCTCCAGGGTCTCACTCCCTCAGTTAACCCTTCCTTCCTCTTTAGCGCCACCATTTTCTCCTATAACATAACTTCCCTCCCTTCTGACTTCGAATACACGCTAGTTTCCTCTCCAAAAGCCCCTCGGCACGTAGGAATGTTGGGGGAGCTGCAACTGCTCTCCATGTTGGTAGCGGTGGTGGTTACACGACTGTGTGCACGGTCAAAACTCAGAGAACTGAACACCAGAAAGGGTGAATTTTACGATTTGTAAAGTGTATCTTTAAGAAAACATGACTTCAGAATAACCCCCCCCCTTTCTGAATCCTGCCACCCTATGGTTACGTCCTCTTTTTTCCTTCCTCCCTTTCCCCATACTTGCTCTCCCTGTGATCTTCATATGAGCTAAAACCCAAGTCTTCCCCCAGGTCACCACCCCAACTGCTTCCGCCCCCAGTTCTCTTCCTATTCCCTTCCCACCCTCTATAGCTCCTGAAACTGCCACTAGAAACTCTTTTAATTCAGAACTTTGCTATCCCTCCTCTACCTCTTTAAACGCTGCTGCTCTGACGTCCTAGCAATCCTGACTCTGGGAATTTGCCAAAATTCCAAGCCCACTGCCTTCCCCTTCTGTATTCTCTCCCTCAGAGATCTCACCCACTCTTGTGGATTAGAGGACAGCTTGAGTGCCTCTGACTCCCAAACCTATGTCTACAGAGAGGACAGCTGGCTCGGGCTCCCAGTGACCCAGTGGCCATCTCCACTCTGTTACCGCCTCCAATTCAGCACATGCAGCTGCCTTTGCCAGTTGCCCTCACTGGTGTGAATGACTTCACCGTTGGTCTTTCTCCCGGGCCAGAAACCCTGGGATTCCAGACACAGCCATCGAGATCAAAGCAGGTAGCACAGGGGAAATGCTCTTGTGAACCGCCGTGTTCTAGACTGATTATCATCTCTACTCCTGAAATCTTTTCAACTACTCCTTTGAAATGTCTGTAGATTTCACCTATTCTTTTCTCCATCCTCTGCTGCTAGCCTACAGCTCCCTCCCTTCCCTCCAGTGTACTCTGTATTCTGTTGTTTGTCTATCTTTACTGAAACAACCTTTCCCCCTCTTACTCTGTAGCCCAGGACTCTTTAAAAGCTCCTGTCATGGGCTGAATTATGTCTCCCCGCCCCGCCCCGGAAAAACAAAGATGTATTGAAGTCCCCCAGTGCCTCAGAAAGACCTTAGTTAGAAACAGGTCTTCACAGAGGTGATCAAGTGAAAATGAGGTCATTAGGGTGAACCCTAATGCAATATGACTGGTGTCCTTATAAAAAAAAAAAAAAGGAAATTTGGATACAGAGAAGGAAGACGACATGAAGAAACAGGGAAAAGACCATCTACAAGCCAAGGAATGCCTGAAGCCACCGGAAGCCAGGAGAGAGGCATAGAACAACTTCCTCCCAGCCCTCAAAAGGAGCCAACTCTGCCCACACGTTACAGACGAAAACATCAGTCCAAACAAAGTTTCTCCGTTTGGCCCTAAAGATCTCTGATCTGGTCCCATCTTCCCCATTCAACCGTAATTCCCACGACTTCCCTACTTAGACCTTCTGGTCAGTCCCTCCTCCAATCAGATGTGTCTCCCTCTAATCTACATCTGGCAATGGCTCTCCGCCTTTACTTGGGATGTCCCCAACAGCCTATTATACCCTACCCACTTCTTTCTCCCATCTAAACCTCGCACATTCTTTAAGCTCAAACTTCAGTCCCTCTTCCTCCATTACACTGTCACTATTGTTTTCTCTCCCTTCTCTGAACTGTCAATATACTAATCGTCCGTATCCTATGAATTGGCAACTGATCGTGTCTCGTTCACACAGTTCCTTAATGGTTTCTTGTGTAACAGTCTCGGGTCCTGAGTTAAATTTTAAGTCCCCATTGGAAACCACTTTTCTGAACACCTTTGGAAAAGTGGTTTCCAATTTGTTTCCTCAGTAAAACATTCTTTCGTCCAGAGCTTCCCACAATTCTTGTATTATTTTATCACATAACATCCGATCAAATATTACTGAGCATCATTTGGGTTAGCGAGAAGGACATCCAAGCTGTGATTCCTAACTCTTCCTTTCCTGGAAAAGTCACTGGACTTCCCGGAGCCTTACTTTCCTCACCTCTAAAATGTTACTTCTCAGAGTCATTGTAAAGATAAGTGGAACCATTTATGTGAAAGTGATTTTTAAAAGGTAAAGATTTGCTCAAATGTGAGATTAAATCATTATTATCACCTCAGTGGCAAGTTAGCTGACCTAGTTAGCTGCCTTGCTGAAGAAATTATGGGTTTGAGTCAAGTGAGCTGGTTCTTCTAGATTCGTGCCACCTGGGCCAATAAATTTCACGACTAATAGAGTGGGAAGAAGGATGGAGAAAACCGCAAAGCACATCCGGTGGGTCGGCAGGGTTATCTTCATAAATAAAGGATAGATAGCGTGCAGTCACCTCATTCTACCTGAAGGCATGCAGTACCCCAGGCTCTCGGAAGACATAACTGACAGTCCCTGATACCATCAGCTCTGGTGCAATAAATCTGCACGTAATATATTATGCTGAAGTCAACAGGTTTAATGTTTTGTTCTGGTTTTATTTGGTGATTTAATTCTACTGGTTTTATGACTGAAAACTAAACAAGAACTGCTAAATATGCCTGAAATACAAAAAGCAAGTCAACCTCTGTCAATTTAGAATCTCAATATGGTTCATCCCATGAGCATATCAAATCAAAGAAGAGGCAAGCTCTCTCCAATTTCCAAAGAAGACAAGCTTTAGTGGTATATGGAGTTGATGTGTTTGGTCAGTATTCACATCCCCAAACCACCAAACTTTCCCCAGCCATACGAATTTAGACTTGTTGTTTTTCTCAATTTAAATGTTGCTTTTTTTAAAGGGGTTAAATTAACTTTTTTTCTTTTACTTCACTTTGGTACTTGTTCCAAAAACTTTAAAGCCTGGCCAATGATTTTGAGTGAATTAACTGATCCGTCTTAAGTTGTGGATGCCAAATACAGCCTGCATGTTAAGAATGTAAGTGTTGTAGCAGTTTTTATGTGTAGAATTCAGAAAGCTGAGCCTTGGGTCTCTATGTCCTGGAAGATACATCTAGGAGACAAGCAGGAGGTCTGAGTGTCTCCACTGGGATTGACTCCCTCCCTCTGGTCTGCTGGTGACCTCCTGTCCCCACGGACCACCTATCGACAGATTCTAGCTCAACAGCTGAAAAATGCAGACTGAAGACTAAAGGACTCGTAGAGAGACCTGGTGGCACTTCGGTGAATGCCTTTACCCAAGGGACCTGATGAACAGGAAATGGTTTGGGAAAAATATCTAAGAAAAGAAATCTATTCAGTTCTATTTAGATTTAGTTCTAGCATGGAGCATCCTGTGTGGAATAAGCCCCGAACACGCTAAGAATATCTTGCCCTGCATTACAAATTGAAAACCAGCTCCCATGCAGATGGAATTCAGAATTTTATAACTCAACAAATCTAGCCCCCTCCCATTACAGAAACTGCTTTTAACTATTCAAAGCAAATTCTTAATTATTCTTGACATGTAAAGGCTTTTTTAGAAAGTAGTATGAATTTGATCTGTGATAGATGCTTATTAAAAATTCAGAAGATTTGTTTAAGCATTTCCTCAAGTAAAAGCCTTACAGAGGAAATCCCAGAAGAGATCCTATTGTTTTTTTTTTTCTTTTAATGACATTGTGTTAAAAATGAATAAAACATATCTTCTTCTGTGGGGTCTGTAGCTGAAGCAGAGACATTAGAATAAATGTCACAGGAAAAAGGAACGCTTGCACAGACATCCCCTCACACTCCCGCCTCTTCCCATTTCAGGCTCCTAGAACTTTCCATGTTGTTTTGATGGGTGGCTTGCAGCTTCGAGTGGGTTTTTGAGCCTTCGGGCATCAATTACTTTGTACTTCAGGTTTCTGGATTGAGACGTTTGGGGAGGGAGGGGATGAAAGACAGTCAAAAGGTAATTGCTACTTGATGGCTGAAAGCAGACAAAAACAGCAGGAAGACCCCAGTTAGCCTCTGGTCATCCTTCCTCTAAGCAAATGGCACCCCGTCACATTACTTCCTTGTACAACATGACTGTGTGACTTCCAGGTGACCTGGGGCAAAAGACAGCATGTGTCATCTGAGGCTCTTTTGTTGTAGAGTAGGTGGCACAACAGATTTACGGGCGTTGCTTCCCTAAAATGGAAATAGCTTTGTAAAACAAGACTTCTTTTCCGTGGCACCAGGTATCTGGAGACCAGGTTCTGTAGCTATTCGTTAAGTTTGGCTGTGATTAGTGTCCTCATTATTGGCTAAGATTTAGAAGAGAAAGGCACCTAATTTTTGCCATTTCTGCTCTGCAGCTATCAAGACGCAAACATTCAGCCCTTTCGAGTACCTTTCTGTCGTCCTCCCTTGGGTGACTTCTGATTGGTCACACTAAAAGAAAAAAGGTATCCAGGATACGTGCTCATGTTTCATAAGAGGTTCACTTTTTTTTTTTTTTTTTGCGGTACGCGGGCCTCTCACTGCTGTGGCCTCTCCCGCTGCGGAGCACAGGCTCCGGACGCGCAGGCCCAGCGGCCATGGCTCACGGACCCAGCCGCTCCGCGGCACATGGGATCTCCCCGGACGGGGGCACGAACCCGCATCCCCTGCAACGGCAGGCGGACTCTCAACCACTGCGCCACCAGGGAAGCCCAAGAGGTTCACTTTTACAATCTCCTTCCTTGACTAATCTGGCAATAATTCTGCCTTTCATAAGCAGAATCCAATGCAGGAAGATCTAAATAGACATTTCTCCAAAGAAGACGTACAGATGGCCAAAAAGCACATGAAAAGCTGCTCAACATCACTAATTATTAGTGAAATGCAAATCAAAACTACAATGAGGTATCACCTCACACCAGTTAGAATGGCCGTCATCAAAAAAGTCTACGAACAATAAATGCTGGAGAGGGTGTGGAGAAAAGGGAACCCTCCTACAATGCTGGTGGGAATGTAAATTAGTACAACTACTATGGAGAATAGTAGGGAGGTTCCTTAAAAAACTAAAGATAGAGCTACCATATGATCCAGCAATCCCACTCCTGGGCATATATCCAGATAAAACTATAACATGAAAAGATACATGCACCCCAATGTTCATTTCAGCACTATTCACAATAGCCAAGACATGGAAGCAACATAAATGTCCATCAACATAGGAATGGATAAAGAAAGTGTGGAGCATATATAAAATGGAATATTACTCAGCCATAAAAAAAGAATGAAATAATGCCATTTGCAGCAACATGGATGGACCTAGAGATTATCATACTAAGTGAAGTCAGACAGAGAAAGACAAGTATCATATGATATCACTTATTTGTGGAATCTGAAAAAAAATGATACAAATGAATTTATTTACAAAGCAGAAACAGACTCACAGACTTAGAAAACAAACTTATGATTACCAAAGGGAAAAAGTGGGGGGAGGGATAAATTAGGAGTTTGGGATTAACATATACATACTACTATATAGATAAACAACAAGGACCTACTGTATAGCACAGGGAACTCTACTCAGTATTCTGTAATAACCTATAAGGGAAAATAATCTGAAAAAGAATGGATATATATGTATGTATAACTGAATCGCTTTGCTGTACACCTGAAACTGACAAAATATTGTAAATGAACTATACTCCAATATAAAAATTTTTTAAATAAATAAAAAGACAATGCAGGAGGTAAGCAGAGGGAGCCCTGGACATATACTGAACAATACTGGAGAGGCAGTTGCCCCAAATCTGCAAGGAGATGATTCACTCACCAATACTGAGGAGATGACTGTGCATCTGTGCTGCCGCTACAGCAAACTGTGCCACGTGAAAAGATGCTCAACATTATTAATTATTAGAAAAATGCAAATCAAAACCACAATGAGGTACCACCTCACACCGGTCCGAATGGCCATCATTAAAAAGTCTACAGGGAATTCCCTGGCAGCCCAGTGGTTAAGACTTCACGCTTTCACTGTCGAGGGGCCAGGTTTGATCCCTGGTCGGGGAAGTAAGATCCCATAAGCCGTGTGGCATGGCCAAAAATTTTTTTTAATTAAAAAATAAAATTTAAGAAGTCTACAAATAACAAATGCTGGAAAAGGTGTGGAGAAAAGGAACCCTCCTACACTGTTGGTGGGAATGTAAGTTGGTGCAGCCACTATGGAAAACAGTGTGGAGGTTCCTCAGAAAACAAAAAATAGAATTACCATATGATCCAGCAATCCCACTCCTGGGCACATATCCGGACAAAACTATAATTCAAAAAGATACATACAGGGCTTCCCTGGTGGCACAGTGGTTAAGAATCCGCCTGCCAATACAGGGGACACGGGTTCGAACCCTGGTCTGGGAAGATCCCACATGCTGCGGAGCAACTAAGCCCACGTGCCACAACGACTGAAGCCCACGTGCCACAACTACTGAAGCCCACGCACCTAGAGCCCATGCTCTGCAACAGTAGAAGCCACCGCAACGAGAAGCCCGTGCACTGCAACAAAGAGTAGCCCCCCACTCGTCACACTAGAGGAGTCCCATGTGCAGCAACGAAGACCCAATGCAGCCAAAAATAAAATAAATAAAATAAATTTATTTTTAAAAAAGATACATGCACCCCCATGTTCATGGCAGCACCCCCATGTTCATGGCAGCACCCCCATGTTCATGGCAGCACTATTCACAATAGCCAAGACAGGGAAACAGCCTAAATGCCCATCAATAGATAAATGGATAAAGAAGATGTGGTACATATATACAATGGAATACGGCACAGCCATAAAAAAGAATGAAATAATGCCATGTGCAGCAACATAGATGCAACTAGAGATTACCATACTAAGTGAAGTAAGTCAGAAAGACAAATTTCATATGATATTACTTATATGTGGAATCTAAAATATGACACAAATGAACCTATCTATGAAACAGAAATGGAATCTGGACATAGAGAACAGACTGGTAGTTGCCAAAGGGGAGGGGGCTGGAGGAGGGATGGAGTGGGAGGGTGAGGTTAGCAGATGTAAGCTTTTATATATAGAATGGATAAACAACAAGGTCATACTGTACAGCACAGGAAACTATATTCAATATCCTATGATAAACCATAATGAAAAGAATATTAAAAAAAGAATGTATATGTATAACTGAATCACTTTGCTATACAACAGAAATTAACACAACATTGTAAATCAACTATACTTTAATTAAAAAAATATTAAAACTAAAGCAAAGCGTGCTGTTAACCTTGAACTACACAAAAAGGGGAGGGGTCAGAACTGACCCCAAGCTTCCCTTCTTTTGAGTCCTGCAAGTTCCTGTCCTTTCTCTTCCCCATCCTGCGCCTCCAGTTCACTATCTTCATTCCCAGCAGAACTATAACTAAGGCAGCCTGCCCAGCTACAAAGACAGCTGTGCACCCTCCCATTGTGTCCAATAGTGAGGATATCCAGACAAGCTAACAAGATGCAAATCCCCTGCAATGTGGCTAATGCCTTTTTTATCCCTGAGCAAAGGCCCAGCAATTCATTCTTTTAGGTGGTTTTATAATATAGCTTTGACACCATTGTCGAACGTGCAACACTAATTTAAATAAATTGCATGTGTTCAGCAAAAGAGACAGTTCTGTCTTTGTTTAATCTGAGAGGTTATTTTCATGGTTAAGGAGTCCTGATCTCGTCCTCTTAATTAAGGCAAATCTCAAGGATAGCTATGCCCCCATTATGGGTAATTTTGATGCAAGCCTGGTCACTGTCGAACTGCTTGGTGGCTGGGGAAGGAATATTATAGGAATAGAGCCTGTACCGAATAGGAGTCTCCGGGATAGGTAGAAAGTGTCACTTTGTCTGGGTCGTGGTGAACAGCCAAGAACACACTTTCCGCTGCCAAAGGAATCAACTCTCAGGGCAAGGGGCCATCATGATTCCCTCAGGAATCTGAGCTGAACTACAGAGGGGGCTCCTACCACAGCCCTAGACCTGGTTTCCTAGGTAAGGAAATCAGAGAACAGGTGGGAGAAAGATGCTCGCTAATGTCTAAAGGTACCACCAAGGCTTGAAAATCCCTTCAAGGTTTATGCTCTGCCTTTTACACTATTGTACTTTTCAGATCATAAAGCAGGGGGGTTGAAACATAATATTTGTTCAATAAATCGTCTTGATGGCAGACTGGGCTGGAAACACAGCTTTCCTTTCTTCTACCTGATTGGACAGAACACTCTAAAACAAAACTGGGTCTAATCTTTCACATTTTTGGTCTTCAGTCGGATCTCTCTTTTCAGGAGTCTTAATCCAAGAACCTTTCCGTGTTGTTTGCTTCCTGGTCCTCACAATCGGCATCCCTGAAGGTCAGCGATGAGAGTCCTAAAATGCTAGCTCTGATCCTAATAGGAAAGAAGCAGGTCAGCCAGACTTTATGCCTCTCTCCATACTTTGGTTTAAATCAATTACTATATTTAAACTAAAAAAGACATCCCTCCGGGCTTCCCTGGTGGCACAGTGGTTGAGAGTCCGCCTGCCGATGCAGACAACAGCAGACGTTCTGAAACGTGAAAAACATTTCTAATAAGGAGATGGTGATTTAGAAAGCTAAGCAACTCCCAGAACTCCAATTGCCTCCAGCATATTTGTACAAACTGCTCTGGTTCCAGAAGTCTGCATGTTGATTCATTTTACTGCAGTCGGGTTGGAAAAGAACCAGTTTCACAACTTCTATTTGGGACCTTCTAAACTGTCATAAATTAATAAAGATGCTGACCTATACAGTGTTTTTGTCTGACTCAAGGACACATCCTAAGCCTCCTGGCCAGCCCTTGTGCCTAAATAGATTTCATCTAGACATCCAGTATGTTATGAAAAAGAAGAAGGTATTGTAAATTCTAGGGAGAGGACATTTCTGTTCAAGGATTAAGATGAGACTCAAAGGCAGGATATGCAAAAATAATAGTTTTACATAGGAAGGAATCAGTATTCATTAAGGCAAAATATTTGCCAACAAGAGCTCAAATTCTGAGGTTGAATTTCCACTAAACTCTTTCTTTTCTCTAAGTTTATTTCTTTTATTTATTTTTGGCTGCACCGTGTCTTCGTTGCTGCGTGCAGGCTTACTCTAGTTGCGGCGAGCAGGGGCTACTCTTCGTTGCGGTGCGCCTATTTCTCACTGCGGTGGCCTCTCTTGTTGCAGAGCATGGGCTCTAGGCACGCAGGCTTCAGTAGTTGTAGCACTGGGCTCAGTAGTTGTGGCTCTCGGGCTCTAGAGCGCAGGCTCAGTAGTTGTGGCGCACAGGCTTAGTTGCTCCACAACACAGGGGATCTTCCCAGACCAGGGCTCGAACCCATGTCCCCTGCATTGGCAGGTGAATTCTTAACCACTGCACCACCAGGGAAGCCCTCCACTAAACTCTTAAAAAATACATAAAAGCTGAGTGGCTGGTAAACAGTTGGCTTAGTCTCACTAGGTTTATTCCCCTTCATTTCCCCTCCAGCTACTTATCTCAAAGGTTGCATTTACCAGTTCTTCTAAGAACAAATACTAACCATATTAAAGACCTACCATTCTCTTCCAGAGAATATAAACTAAACTCTCAGATAAGTTGCAGTGACTTTTTCAGACCCGCCAACTGGCAGGTCAGTCTTAAGGTCTGATATCTAAGAGCATAAGAAATAATGCTGGAGACGGAGTATGCCAGTGCCTCAGCCTTGACTCAAGGTTTGTAAGATAACAGTCTCAGAGAAGCCTCTCAAATGGATATTCGGGAAAGTATTATATTTTTCTTATGAAACCCCAAAGGAAAACCGTCACCGTTCCTATCTGCATCATTAGCAGCAGAAGCATACTGCCAACACCTGCCAGCATAAACCTTTAGAGCCTGTATAAATCAAGCTAAGATTGTCTCTTGTGAATTTATAATCCAAGATGGATTTTGGTGTAAACCAAGCAGTGTCATTTTTAGTGGAGTAATGAGAGAAGAAGAACATGTTATCTTCCCAGATTTTAGAATTTCAGTATGGCACTTTGAAAGGTTTTTTCAGCATTGCTGTATTACCAGATTGGGTTATCTCTGTTGAGCAGGCCAAGTTCTCACCAAGCAGTGGCTGGAGAGGTGGTGAGTTACTGCTGCTCAGAAAAGGCCAAATAAACAGATCCCGTCCGAGCCCCAAGGTAAATATCCAGCCTCTTTCTAGAGGAAGCAGTGGACAGAAACTCCAGTGGCAGAATTCAACCCTAGGACAGACCAAAGAAAAGGCCAGAGTGTGTGCTCTTAATTCTCAGGGAGACTCCTTAACCCACTTATATTCAGTGTCTTATATGCGAAGTTCTTTCTTTTTTTTTTTCTCTTTTTTAATTAATTTATTAATTAATTTATTTATTTATTTAATTTGGCCGCACTGTGTCTTCGTTGCTGCACGCGGGCTTTCTCTAGTTGCGGCGAGTGTGGGCTACTCTTCTTTGTGGTGCGCAGGCTTCTCATTGTGGTGGCTTCTCTTGTTGTGGAGCATGGGCTCTAGGCATGTGGGCTTCAGTAGTTGTGGCGAACGGGCTCTAGAGCACAGGCTCAGTAGTTGTGGCGAATAGGCTTAGCTGCTCCATGGCATGTGGGATCTTCCCAGCCCAGGGCTGGAACCCGTGTCCCCTGCACTTGCGGACGGATTATTAACCACTGCGCCACCAGGGAAGCCCACGAAGTTCTTTCCATTTGTGTTTCCATATGAAGCAGAAGTAAGCTGACCAGACAATCAGGAAACCATGCAAGTCAACATTAAAATGATGATGCAAGAAAAAGAATTCAAGATGTAGATGCCATATTTGCTTTTGAAAGATACAATGGAATTTCCAATGGAGGATTTAATAGACTAAGAGTTTTCCAGGGAAATAAAGGCAGGATTTGGAAAAATGTTCTGAGAATACTGATAAGGGGACACTGTCATCTAAACAAAGTTGACCCTAAAAGGTAATTATATCCTAGATTCCATGATCCAAAAGAGTGGCATGGTATGTACCTAAATAAGAGTATAGAAAATGGTAGGGAAAAAAAGGGAGGGTCCAGGGAAAAGAATGTGCAAATATGGGGGTGATCTGGTGCTATCCTCTTGTACCCAGTCCAGAATATGAATTATCTCACCATGAAGACATTTCATTAGTGTTGGTGGCCATGCCCGACTCAACCAAATCTGTGTTTATCCTAAGGGTGGAGCGAGGTAGAGTTTTTGCTTGTTTTTTTATAATTGATCCTTAATTGCTAGATATACTTAGGTCTGAAGAGGAAGGAACAAAGTAATGTGCATCATAAAGAATTCAATCAAATCCCTTGCATCTTTGGTTAAGGTTGTGGTAACCCAAGGATTCTGAGTCATTCCTGCTCTTTCGTTTCTTTCCACCGAAAGGTAGGTACTAGGTCTGCAGGGTTGAAATCACGTGGCAAACTGAGACTGGAGGTCAAGAGAGCAGGGTGGTAGTGAAACAAGCACATTACCTCTTCCACCACCACCACCCCCCCACCGTAAAGGACTCGGAAATACAAGGAGCCGCGCAACAAGCCCATAACTGTATTCTAAAATGACTGATGGAAAAGTTACTCTCCATTTTTAGAAGAAAATAGGCTAAAAACGGTCTCGTCGGGGAAAAAAGGCATTGGTGAGCATACCCTACCACCCTAGGGGCTCAGCCACTCTTTGGATGTCTGGAGCTCTAGGTGCTTTAAAATCAACCATTTCAGAAGCGGTTGAATCTAAAGCTGTCTCTGTTCATAAATTAAGGTTCCTGAATTCTGAGGGGAGAGGAGGGGTGAAGACCCAGTTGCCTGTGGGGATGGATTACAGGTGGGAACCAATTTAGAGTTCATAGAAAGCTTGGGATCTGACAGGCACTTCACGCGACAAATGTTCCTCTCCACTCCCAGCCTCTTACCTAATTTGTAGGCAGCATGCAGTTTTCAACATGGGGCATGCCTTTTCATAATATATCAAACCAAAAAAGCCCTGAAAACCCTCAAAAATCAACATCTCTCTCCTCTAAGAACTTGGGCAGAGGATCTGAGTAGAGGCTAATTAGGAAGGAAATCGGTTTCAGTAGTTGGTTGTAGGGAAACGACCGAAATGTAAAGAGAGAGAAGGAAACCCATCTTTTCAAAAATTATTACACCTACTGCTTTAAGGTTGAAGAATATCTTTTCTTTTCTTTTCCCCTCAGTTGCAAAATGACGAGAAAAGCGTTTCTTCCGAAGCTCGGCGCACACTTTTCGGGACTGGCGGAGAGTCCCCGCCCCAGGAGAGCGAGGCAGGCGCGCGGCTAGCGGACGGTCCCTGGCTCCCCACCATGCACACCCCAGCCCCACCGACTAGGACCCGGAAGCGGAGCCTCCGGTGGCTCCGCACACCTCGGTCCACGCAAACCTTGCCCAGAACGGAGGCTCCAGGGGGCCGGGTCGGGCCCACCTGCTCAGCCGCGCACTTACAGCCCGGGCCGCGGCCCAGCAACAACCGACTTACTAAGCGACGGCGACCCGCTCGGTGACAGAAGAGGCGCGCACTGCCCGCGGCGGGTGAAGCCGCGGCACCGCCCGGCGCTCTCGGGCTCTATGCTGAAGCCGCGAAAACCCACGAGCCGAGGGAGAGCCGCCTCCCGGCTGGATCCCGAAGAGCCTCAACTCGGTGTCCTCGCTTCCAAGAGGCGCTCGGATCGGTCACTTCCATCCTGTGCTCAGGCCCAGGGCTGAGACATCTGTTTTCCATCAACCGCGCGACCGCGGCAAATCCTGGATTACGCACTGTCCGGCGCCCGCCGCGTTTCCGGCCCCCGGCGCGGCAGCTAATCTCCGCACACTCAGCAGGCAGAGCACACGCAACGCGGCGCCCGGTTCCTGACTGCTTTTCGCGCGCGCTAACTGCGGGCTCCCGCGGCCCGCCGCGGCGGAGGACCAATCGCGGTCCCCGGGCAGAAGGGTGGGCGCGGTTCTCAGACCTACTCCAGAGCACGCGTCCTCCCCCCAGCCCTGTAAACACGCTGCAAAGTCTGTGCCTTCGGGGGAATGACTTCAGTTTGCCCTGGCTGCAAAGGGCCAGTCTCCGGGACAGAATGGCTCATTACTCAGAGCAATCACAACTCCTGAAAGTGAGGGAGGAAAAAAATCTCTGCGTTTACTTTCAGTAAATTCTGACAATGAGTCAACGAGGACACAATCGGCACCGAAAATGAGGAGAAATTACTGCGTCTCAAGGTCTTATATTTTACACCGTAAAACAGGTTAGGGTAGAGAGTCTCCCCCCTCTCTCCCCTCCCCTTCCTTCCGCCTGGAAACATTTGCGTGTACCAGGCACTAGGCTGAGAAAAGAAAGTTGGAAAAAGCCTGAAGTCTCTACTCTCAAGTGCCTTACTAGTAGTGGAGCGGGGGGCGGGGAGAGAGAAAGGGGGTGGAAACCAACAATTGCAGTGCATTGTGAAATTGCTGTAATAGTCTACGCTCAGAGGGTTACTGGCACCCAGAAGCAGGTTTTGAATCATGCTGGAAATCAAGGAAGGCTTCCCAGAAGAGGCTGCGTTTGAGTTTTGAAGACTGAGCAGGCATCAGGTAGAATGAAGACAGGTAGGAGGAGATCTGAACGTCTGTATGTCAGCAGAAAGCAGGCGAAAGGTGCAAAGGTGAGAGATTGGGGTTACCCAGGGTGGCAAGCAGTCAGACCATAAAGATCTTATCAGCTAAACTCCAGGATTTGTCCTTTGTTTGGAAGCTATGAGGCCCCCTCTGAAGAATTTTAAAGCAGATAAGTGAGTTGATTAGATTTGTGTTTCAGAAAGATTGCTGTGGAAGGCATCTAGAAGGGAGTGGAGGTGGGTCTGGGGTGGACAGAAAAGACTCCAGAGATGGGTGAGAGGTGTAACCTTTAGTATTGGATGGCCCGTCACAAGGGGGGAAGCAGAGTTGTAGGCTGTCACTCAGGTTCCTGACAGTGGGCAATGGGGTAGATTCAGCAAGAGACAAATGAAAAATGGGGAACAAGTGGCATCTGAGAAATGACGAGTGTGGTTTAAGAGTTTCTAGTTTCTGTGGGCTATCCAAATGCAAATGTCCTAGCAGACAACACTGCCACATGGATCTATAAGGTATTTGGGGGTGTTACGGGCTAAAAACATAAATTAAGCAGTTGCCCACCTATAATAGAAGAAGATAAATACGGGGCTAAAGGATATTCACACTTGCTAGGACTGCCATAACAAAGTACCACAAACTGGGTGGCTCCAACAACAGAAATTTATTGTCTCACAGTTCTAGAGGCTAGATATCCAAGATCAGTGTGTCAATGGGGCCATGCTCCCCCGAGGGCACCAGGGAAGGATCTGTGCCAGGACTCTCTCCTGGCTTCTAGTAGTTTCTTGGCTCGTGGCAGCAGTACTTCAATCACATGGCTTTCTCCCTGTGTGAGCGTCTGGGTCCAAATGTCCCCTTTCTATAAGAACACCAGTGATAACTGGATTAGAGGCCACCCCACTCCAGTATGATCTCATTTTAACTAATTACATCTGCCCTTATCTCTATTTCCTGTTTGGAAATTACCCTATTTGCATATAAAGTCACATTCTGAGGTACTGGCTGTTAGGATTTCAACATACGGATTTTAGGGCGACACAATTTAACCCCTAACATTCACACTGTGAATTCACAGCAGGATTGAAGGGACTTCCCCAGGGGTCCAGTGGTTAAGACTTCACCTTCTGATGCAGGGGGTGCCTGTTTGATCCCTGATCGGGGAGCTAAGATCCCACATGCCTCCTGGCCAAAAAACCAAAACATAAAACAGAAGCAATATTGTAACAAATTCAATAAAGACTAAAAAAAGAGCAGGATTGAGTTTGGAGATGTGGAGAAACACTAGTTTTAACTGGACAAAGAGAGCAGCTCTGGGTGGAAAGTGAGAGAAAAATGATTAGAAAGGTACAAGAGGGGTGACCTACAAACTGTGAAGAGAAATGTTTAAGAGAGGAATGATTAATATTGCCAGATGCTTACAAAGTCAGGCAAGACAGCGCTAGAAATTGCCATTGCCTTTGGCAGTGCGGTAGTCATTGGAGAACTGTCAGAACACATGTACTTCAAAGGGCTTGTTTAGCTCCAATATTTTGTGACTTTAATATCGCTGTCCAGGGACTTCCCTGGCGGTCCAGTGGTTAAGACTCCGCGCTTCCAACGCAGGGGGCATGGGTTCAATCCCTGGTCAGGGAACTAAGATCCTGCATGCCTCTCGGCATGGCCAAAAAAAATAAACATTAAAATAAAACAATAAAATAAAGTCATTGTCCCGCAAACTCCCTGAGGGAAACGGAGGAGGTGGGTGGACATTTGTTTGACTCGTCTTCTACAACCAACCTGCTTTCTCAGCCTCCTTTGCAGTTAGGGCTCGAAACTGCGGCCTAGGCTCTGGCAGTCAGGAGGATAGATGGTAGGCTTCGGTCTGGAGAAAAGCAATATGGGAAATCAGAGTCTAAGGAAGCTGCTTTCTGTGAGGTGATGGAGTCTGGTAGAAGGGGATGGAGGCCCAGAGGCAGCAGGGTCGAAGGTCCTAGGTGCCTGTGCCCGGAGGAGCAGTACTGGGGCTCATCCTGGAACCATCCTGTGATACCATTCAGGCATTGTTCTCAGTGGGGTAGCCTCCAAGCCTTCAAGAAATGCAAGTCTCTGTATTTCTTGAAGATTCTCTGAGTCATGTAATATTCTTTTTTAAAAAAACCCCAAGCCCAGAACTGCTTTTATTGAGATATAATTCACATAGTATAAAATTCATCCATTTAAAGTGGACAACCCATATATATAAAATAGATAACCAACAAGGACCTACTGTATAGCAAAGGCAACTATACGCAGTATCTTGTAATAACCTATAAGACAAACAAATCTTTAAAAAAGAGATATATATATGTATAACTGAACCTCTTTGTTGTACACCTCAAATTAACACATTATAAATCATAAATCATACAAAAACCAAAGTGTACAATTCAGTGGCTTTTAGTATGTTCACAAGGTAGTGCAACCATCACCACTATCAAATTCCAGAACATTCTCATCACCCTGAAGAGAAACTTCACACACACTAGCTGCTCACCCCCCATTTCCCCCTCCTCCCAGCCCCTGGCAACCACTAATCTACTTTGTGTCTCTGTGAATTTGCCTATTCTGGACATTTCATATAAATGGAATCATACACCACGTGGCCTTTTGTGTCTGGCTTCTTTCACTAAGCAAAATTTTTTTAAGATTTATCCATGTTGTAGCACATATCAGTACAGCATTCCTTGCATTGCCAAATAGTATTTCATTGTCTGGATATACTACATTTTGTTTACCCGTTCATCACTGGATTGTTTTCACCTTTTGGCTAGTATGAATAATGCTGCTATGAACATTTGTGTACAAGTTTTTGTCCGAAATATATTTTCATTTCTCTTGGGTACATATCTAGGAGGAGAATTACTGGGTCATGTGGTAGTTCTATGTTTAAAAATGTGAGGAACTGCCAGACTGTTTTCCAAAGCAGTTGCATCATTTTGCATTACCACTAGCAATATTATATTAGGGTTCCAATTTCCCACTGGGTATAAAGTGGTATCTCATTGTGGTTTTTATTGGCATTCCCCAAAGGCTAATAATGTTGAATATCTTTTCATGTGCTTTTTGACCCTTTGTGTATCTTCTTTGAAAAAATGTCTATTAAAATTCTTTACCCATTAAAAAAATTTTTTAATTGTGGTTAAAAATATATAAAATTTACCACTTTAGCCATTTTGAAGTGTACAGGTCAGTGACATTAAGTACATTCATTCACATTGTTGTGCAATCATCATTCTTTGCCTTTTTTTTTTTTTTTTTTTTTTTTTTTTTTTTAACCACTGCACCACCAGGGAAGCCCTCTTTGCCCATTTTTGTCTTGTTATTTATTTATTTATTTTTGGCTGCGTTGGGTCTTCATTGCTGCACGCAGGCTTTCTCTAGTTGCGGCGAGCGGGGCGCCACTCTCTGTTGCAGTGCACAGGCTTCTCATTGCGGTGGCTTCTCTTGTTGCAGAGCGCAGGCTCTAGGTGTGCAGGCTTCGGTAGTGTGGCACACGGGCTCTAGAGTGCAGGCTCAGTAGTTGTGGCGCACGGGCTTAGTTGCTCCGCGGCATGTGGGATCTTCGCAGACCAGGGCTCAAACCCACGTCCCCTGCATTGGCAGGAGGATTCTTAACCACTGCGCCACCAGGGAAGTCCCTTTAATTGTCTTTTTAAATTTATTTTTTAATTTTTATATTCTGGAAACAAGTCCCTTACTGGAATATGACTTGAGAATATCTTCTTAAATTCTGTAAGTTGTTCTTTCACTTTCTTGATGGTGTTTTAATATTCTTTAACAAATTAATTTTATGCTCAAACTAACTAGTGTTGCCAGTAGCTAAGAACATTGACAGATGCGCTAGGTTCTGTTAAATACCATCTTTTTCTATCTCTTTTTTTTTTTTCTATAACAACCTGTCTCATATCACACATTCTATCCAATATTGCCTTAGAATTTTGTTTTTTTTCCTAAAGCCTTTCCTATTCTATCTGAATCCCACCCCATGATATTGTGATTTATAATAAATACATATTTGGTCTTCGTTCCACTTCTGGCACAGAGCTCCTAAAATTCTTGGAATTTCCTAAGTGATGAGACCCTTAAGAATGTCTTTTTTTACGTTAATGAGGTGACTTTTGGACCACACCTAAGGATGGGGGCTGGTTGACAGGAGAACCAATATTGTCGTTTGAAGGTTGGAATGTTCAGTCCACACCCTGACCTCTGGGGAGGGGGAGGGACTGGAGGTTGAATCAATCGCCAATGGCTAATGATTTAATCAGTCGTGCCTATGTAATAAAGCCTCCATAAGAACTCAAAAGGACACAGTTCTGAGAGCCAGGTTGGGGAACACATGGAGATCTGGGGAGAGTGGTGCGCCTGGAGAAAGCATAGAAACTCCTCACCCTTTCCCCACACCTTGCCCTGTGCATCTCTTCCATCTTTCTCTTCCTGAGTTATAGCCTTTCGTAATAAACTGGTGATCTAGCAAGAAAAATGTTTCTCTGAGTTCTGTGGGCTGCTGCTCTAGCCAATTAATCGAACCCAAGGAGGGGGTCGTTGAAACCTCTTGTCTGTAGCTGGTGGATCAGAAGCATAGGTGACAACCTGGACTTGTGACTGGCCTCAGAAGGGGGTGGAAGGGGGTGGGAATGTGTGTGGGGGTGTAGTCTTGTGCGACCAAACCTTTAACCTGTGGAGTCTGATGCTCTCTCGAGGTAGCAGTGTCAGTATTGAGCTGAATTGTAGGACACCCTGCTGGTGTTGCAGAGAATTGCTTGGTGGTGTCGGGGGACCCAGACCCCATACAAACATTGAAAATTGTGCTCAGAACTCTTTTACACCCACATCTTACATTTCCTGGGCACAGACCCAAAGTATCAATGTCCACAATTATGAGCATAACTTCCAGCAGCTCTTCCATTTATTTTCCACCTCTATCCAGACCCCTGCAGACCCCTGCAGCCCTGTGCAGTGACCCCACCCCCACCCCTCCCCTCCACTCCCCCCTTTCCTGTTACAGTGCCGTATATTCATGCGGGATCTAATGAATGAGATCAATGTCCTATTTAATCTTTGGATTATTTTCAGTGCCCAGGACAAGGCTTTGCAAAAATTTGGAGCACAATAAACACAAGTTCCATGGAACCAAATCTTGTGCCTTATTTCCTTGTGTTTTTTTATTCTAAAATTATATTTATACAGTCCTTGATTTTAAACTTTTCTCTTAATGACCACCTTTGGGGGATTAGGGCCTGAAATGGGCAGCAGGGCAAAGCTATGATGTTCAGTTTATGACTGGAGGAGTGGAATTCTTTGGGGAATTCATCTCTGAGTTTGTGAAATGGTGAAAGAAGGCAAAGCTTTACAGCTGAAGTTCTCAGGACCCAGAGAGGAGCTAAAGAGTAGTATTGGGGGCATCGCAGGTCTAAGGTGAAGTTATTTCCTGGCAGATTCTTGGGGGGGGTTGGGCTTCATGACTACCATTGCTCAGTGCTTTGGGGCTACTTAGTCTTTGTAGGCATCTCTGATCTCACCTTCTGCTCCTGGGCCTGTACAGCAGTCTGCAACTCTTCTGAGCAGGTGCTAACTGCAGGGCACCTGTTGGAAATAGCTGGAAAGAGCCCATGTTCATTCAGTCATAGGTCCATACACAGAAATCTGTCGCATTTCTATACACCAACAATGAAAGATCAGAAAGAGAAATTAAGGAAACCATCCCATTTACCATCACATCAAAAAGAATAAAATAGTTAGGAATAAACCTACCTAAGGAGGCAAAAGATCTGTACTCTGAACATTTAGGATGTTGATGAAAGAAACTGAAGGTGACACAAAGAGATGGAAAGATACATCACGTTCTTGGGTTGGAAGAATCAATATTGTCAAAATGACTATACTACCCAAGACAATCTACAGATTCAATGCAATCCTTATCAAATTACCAACGGCATTTTTCACAGAACTAAAACAAAAAATTTCAAAATTTGTATGGAGACACAAAAGACCCCAAACAGCCAAAGCAATCTTGTGAAAGAAAATCAGAGCTGGAGGAATAAGGCTTCCTGACTTCAGACTATAATATAAAGCTACAGTAATCAAAACAGTATGGTATTGACACAAAAACAGACTTATAGATCAATGGAGCAGGATAGAAAGCCCAGAAATAAATCCACGCACCTGTGGTCAATTAATCTATGACAAAGAGGGCAAGAATATACAATGGAGAAAAGACAGTCTCTTCATTAAGTGGGTGCCAGGAAAACTGGACAGCTACATGTAAAAGAATGAAATTAGAACACTCTCTAACACAATACACATTCAGTCATAGGTCCAACTGTCTATTAAGCACACACCTTATACAAGGCACCGCTCTGGGCACAGAGAGGAACAAGATACATTTCCTATAATCAGTAGTTGGGTGACGAATAGGGGGTCAAGACAAGCACAATTAACTATCATCCAAAGCAGAATGGACCTCCAATAAAAGAGGCATAAAAGCTGTTTTGAGGATTCAAGGGAAGAAAAAATCACCCACTTTTTCAAGTAGAAGGAAAGGCTTTATGGAAGGTGGGGAAGGAGAGCTAGGCTTTTGCTTAGATGCTCAGGACCTCTAAATCATAATCCCTGTTCTCCAGTAGTTCCCAAACCAGTTGGGATGAACATCATACATACAGTGGCTCCAATTCAAGACCATATATGTTAAGATCAGTATGAAAGAGTCATAGAAAAGCTAGAGGTTATTTCCTATTAGTGTAACCACGAAATACTTTATGGAAGGATGGACTTGGGCCCTAAAAGATAGAAAGGTTTTATTAAGAAAGGTTTTATTAAAATGCATATTTCAGACAAAAAGCAATTAAATGCTCTAGAAAATTTGGAAAACCCAGCAAAGTATAAAGAATAAAATAGATCATCTATAGACCCACTACCTACAGACGAATACATTGCCAGACATACAATATGCTTAATAAATATTTGCAATATGAATAAATATCATTACAATTTATTATCTCTATTTTTTCTCATGCATATTTTTATTACATACATAATTTTGGAAAGTGCTTTTTTAAAACATATTTATAATATGCAAATTTATATCAGTAAAATTATTTGAAAACACATTTTTAAACAGCTGAAGAATATTCCATTAATTGATAACGTCATTTATGCAGCCAATTTTCCAAGAGTTCACATTTAGATGGTTTCTAAATTTCCAATTATTATAAATTAAACTTCAGTGAAATTGTTAAACACACACCTTTGTCCACACCTCTGTATTCTCAGCATAGATTCCTGTAAGTGGAATTATCCCATCAAGGTGTATTAATATTTCTGGGGCTCTCAAGAGAGTAAAACATTGTGCAATTACTTTCTAAAAAGGTTGTAACACTTTACATTCCCATTAGCAATGTGTGCCATGAGACACACACCCTCACCAGCAGTATCATTTTAAAATATTTGCTAATCTGATAAGGAGAAAATAGTAACTCATTGTTTTTAAATTTTGTATTTATTTGATCACTAGTGATGTGGAACATTTTGAATATGCTCCCTTCCATGAATATTTTCTTTATGTTGCCAGTTCATATGTTTACATCAAGTGTTGTAAGTGAAATATTTTGGTGGGGGGGAACTTGGAAAGACTGCTGTTCTCTCAGCTAGTCTTGGTGTTCTCATGGCTTTCTTTGTGTGAGCATCCTGCCACGGCAGGTAAGTGTGATCTTATTTTTTAAAGATACAGTCTCATTCCTTCATTTTCCTCTGTCTCCCCTTCCCTCTCCCACACACAGCACAGCCAGCTACATACTTCATCTGGTGCACAAAGATACTGGTCTGTTGCAACCCTGGAGAAAAAATTGATGGCATCAGAATTACTGAGACAAGATATCCAGATTGTCAAGGGCCATTTAGTCACAGTGACTCTTTTTAAGTGCTGATTTCAGAGCGTGACCAACCTGCTCTTATGCCCTAAGATTAGACTCCACAGTGCTCCCTCCTGACTCCCTCAGTTCCAACTGCACTGCACTTTCCTGCTTCCTGGTGCCCGCTCCTGCTGAGCCTGGTGTGGCCTTGTCTATATCTTCCCCAGTCCACAGCCTGCCTGTCCCTGACTATGATGCTCAAATGGTGGCCCTTGGAGGAGGGTAATCTTTTCCTCTGAATCCCATAGCGTAGCACGATGTCTTTTAAAGAATCTCCAGTCTTCTAGGTATTCTGGTTCTTTGTGCATGCAATCATCTCCTTCATTACTTTACATAAACTCCTGCAGGCATCTACTTGAGTAGGGTCTATGTCTTCTTTATGTCTGGATTCCCATAGTACAGTTAGCAGAAATCCAAAAATGTTTTACATATTAAAAAATTCAATGTCATTTAACAGAAACACTAGGGGGAAAAAAGACCTACTTTGAAAGGGAAAACAAAGCTTAATTTTTCTTTTTCATTTTAGGCCGTGCAGCACGTGGGGTTTTAGTTCCCCAACCAGGGATCCAACCCACACCCCCTGCGTTGGAGTGTGCAGTCTTAACCACTGGACTGCCAGGGAAGTCTCAACAAAGCTTAATTTTAATTGTAGTGACTCTGGTAATGTTATGGACTGAGTTGTGCCCTCCCTCAAATTCATATGTTGAAGTCCTTACCCCCATTTATTTCAGGGATATTTGGAGACAGGGCCTTTAGGGAAGTAATTAAGGTTAAATGAGGTCATAAGGTATGGCCCTAATCCAGTAGGATTAGTGTCCTTATAAGAAGAGGAAGGGACACCAGAGATTTCTCTCTCTCCACATGCAGAGCGAAAAGACCATGTGAGGACACAGTGAGAAGGCTGTTATCTGCTAACCAGGAAGAGGGCTCGCATAAGAACCCACCCATGTGGGCACCTTGATCTTGAACTTCCAGCCACCAGAACTGTGAGAAAATACATTTCTGTTGTTTAAGCTACCCAGCCTACGGTGTTTTGTGATGTCACCCTGAGCAGACTAACACAGTGGTGAGATATTTGGTAGAAATGGAAGAAAGTCAGTCTAAATAAAGGAATATTAATAACTCAATAAAAGAACTCACAGAATCTCACGTTGAGACTTTGGCAGGGGGTGGGGGTAGAAACTAAAGGAAGAATTGGGAAACATGGCTCCTTTTGTCTTGTCATGAAAGGTCCTCATCCTGCAGCCACTTCAGCCCTCTGTGGCAGAGGAATAAAAACTGATAAAAATTACAACTGGAGTCCAGGAACTAAGAAATTGAATGGGGCTAAATAATTAATTTTAGATCAAATATAAAGTCAGCAGAGGGAAATTAGCACTAAAATAATATTCTACAACAATTGGGAAATTGATAAGGAAATTGCAACTGGCTTCCATTAGAGTAAGAGCATACTTTCTTATAATGTTTTCTTGAAATGATGATATATTGATCTTCTTGGGCTGATCCATTAGCCATGGAAAGATGTACCTGAGTCTTTAGGGACATTGCTGAATAGAGGCATCAGGCCATATCATAGAACCCAGTACCTCAAAACCAAATATTAAGGAAGAACACATTAGAAAGCGAAGACAGAAAGAGAACAACTCTCTCTGGGGTCATAATCATTGTTCTCAAGTCCTTGCCAAAAATTCATTCATCATAACTCTGACTATTTTAAATTTGTGTCATACTTTTGAAGTTTCAAAGAAAAAACCTTTCTTGGACAAAACAAAAACAATAGAAACAGGCAAAGGACTTTTTTAGAACTGTATTTCTTAGGAATGTTGTGGTTTAATGTCTATTCAATTCTCGTATTAGAGATGAGAAAAAAAGGAATCAAGAAACTGTTTCTTGTAAAATCTCCTTTTATCCAACATGTGGAGAAAACATGGTGATGACTGAGTCATTTTCTTATTCTTTACAATGGATTCCAATGTATTCTATCCCTAACTTCCAAAAGGTTATATTTAAAGTTTTTTTAAAATTTATTTATTTGGCTGTGATGGGTCTTAATTGTGGCATGCAGAATCTTTCGTTGCGGTGCTTGGGCTTCTCTCTAGTTGTGGTGCACGGGCTCTAGAGCACAGGCTCAGTAGTTGTAGCGCACAGGCTTAGTTGCTCTGTGGCATGTGTGATCTTAGTTCCCTGACCAGGGATCAAACCTGTGTCCCCTGCATTGGCAGGCGGATTCTTAACCATTGGACCACCAGGGAAGTCCCTGATAGTTTTTTTAAAAATAAATTTTAATTTAAAAATTTTTAGAATTGCAGTACAATTGATTTACAAAGTTGTGTTAGTGTTCGTTTCAGGTGTACAGCAAAGTGATACAGTTATACATATATATATTCTTTTTCAGATTCTCTTCCATTATAGGTTATTAAAAGAGATTGAATATAGTTCCCTGTGCTAAACAATAGGTCCTTGTTGTTACCTATTTTACACATAGTAGTGAGTAAATAAACTTTTATTAAGTATAAATAACAAACAGAAAAGTGCATCAGTTCTAAGGCAATAGCTTCATGAATTATCACAAGGATAATTCACCCTTGTGATAACAGGGTAAACACCATTCAGATCAAGAAATAGAACATTACCAGCACCTCAGATGCTCCCACAGAAATGTAGTTTTGAGGCAGACATATATTTATTTTCATAAAAATAATATCATTAATGATAGTAAATGCCTGGATTAACTGACAAAATCCAAAAGGTTTATGGACACATCGCCCAGGGGCTCATCCAACTGTTTAGATTCCTTAATCAACTGCATAGCACTCATGGGAATACAAATTAGCATCAGTATCCAGTGTTTCTGGAAAATAATTTTGTGATATATATCCAGATCCTTAAAAATATTTCTATCTCTGCCCTAGTAATTCCAGCTTCAGAATCTTTCCTGAAGCAATATCAAAAGTGTGGTCACAGACCTATGTCTAGACAGCATCGTAAGACCAACAGCTTTGAGATAACTCTGCCACCTCCTAATTGTGCAACCTGGGACAAAAATTTAACCGACTGCTCTGGCCTCATTTTTCTCATTGGTTAAACAGTACTAATAGTAGTCACAAAGATTAAGTTAGTTACGATGCATAAAGAACTTGAAACAGTGCCTGTCACCGTTAGCAGTTCAATAAATGTTAAGAATTATTAGCTATTATTACAGAAACATCCATCATTATATTATCAATAATAGGAAAAAATTTTGAACGAAGTTAAATAACCAGAAATAGGGGCCTGAATACATACACTCTTCTGTATACATACGAAAGAATACAATGCATCCCTGGGGGTATCGCATATTGGTTAAAAATGCAGCTTCCGGAGCCAGAATGCCAGCCTGCCCCTGACCAGCTGTGCAACCTTGGACAATTTTCTTAACTCTCCAAGCTTGGTTTCCTCACCTGAAAATAGAGAATGATAATACCTACCTTGGAGGGGTAACTGGTTCACATACACAAAGCACTTAGAACAGTCCCTGGCATACAGTTGGTGCTCAATCAGTGTTAGTCCCTCCATTTTAAGTGCTGGAGCCTGATGGCTCTGTGATCTACCACACGCACAAAGCTTCCCGGTCCAGGGCTGGGAAAGTACGTGCCTGGGAATTGGAGGAGATCAGAACAAAACCTAAGTTCCCCTGGCGTTAATAGAAGGAATTAGAGACACAAGCCTCGGCCTGGGGGCTACGAGCTGGAAAGAGTTGTTCCACGGGCTGCACCAGAACGGATTGCTTTGATTCAAAGGAAAAACGAAAGGCCCCCAAACAAAAACTCCCACCGCAGTAACAAACAAGCCTTGGAGAGAGGAAGGAGCTGGAAGCTTTTCCTCTTCTCCAGACCCGCCCCCCTCCGCCTCTTTTCTTCTCCCTGCCTGCCGCCCCCATCCCCTTCTCAGGCTTTTCAGAGACTAAAGAACAAAAATGGAGGAGAAGGGTGATTTACAACCACTTGGGGGAGGAGATCTGCAGTATCAGCTTCCACAGAAAGAACTGGGAGCTGCTCTGATGGGACTCCCTTCCCCACCCGGATCCTAAAACCCTCATAAGGGTGTGGATACAAGGACGTGGTTTCCACCCTAAAGGAGCAGGTTTACAACCAGCCTTGGAAACCCGGAAGGTATTGAGACGTTTCTCTGACCCAGTGACTCCAATTCCCGGAAAGGGCAAGGATCAGCGGTCGCCAAGCCCTCCTTCCACCGGCCCTATTCTGCCCTGAGCCCAGGTCCCCTCCCTAGCAGCAGCTTCCCTCCCCCGAGGATCCTGCCCCAGGTCTGTGTGCAGAAGGCAGCTGGGGAGCCCCGGTCGGTCGGCAAGGAGGCCCGTGTTCCCTGAATACCCCGGACAGCGATGGGGGATGCTGGGCGGCTGCCAGGGACCCCTCCCGCCCGCCAGCAACAGCGCAGACAATGCCACCCCTGCTTCAGTGCCTGAGTTGAGTGTGGGAAGAAAGCTGCTTTTCTCAGGCTGTGTCACTGCCTTTCCTTGTCACAGTTCCAGCAAGGCCTCTGGGGCTTGTAGGGTCACTGCTATAGGGGTCTTTCCATTTTCTTTTCCTAATGGACTGGCATTAATTAATATTTATGCTGCCCCCCCCCCACAGTGTGCCCAGATCACAGAGAGTATCCAGAAGACACAATAGCTAGCCTCCCTGAGGGTATACTGAAATGGGCCACATTTCTGAGAAATCAACGATGGCTGCTGTTTTCTCGTTAACAATGCTCGTAAGATAATAGAATCATGCAGTGAGGAGCACAGGACAAGAATCCTGTATCCTAAGAGCCCTGGTTCTTGTCGCTTGGTTCCCAGTGAAAGAACCTGTGTGTCAGTGACATAGCAAAGAGACTCAGCTCTCCTGGGCAGTCCTGGAAATGCAGTGATGGTCCAGGCGCCTGCGGAGCGCTTGAGGACCACGGAAGGAGTTGGCCTCGCAGATTTCACAGGGCTTTTGCAAAAAGAGGCTCCTCAGAAAGATTCTGCTTAAAGCTCCTGCAGTTAAAGTGAAATCACCCAGTGTTGCAACTAGGAAACTATATGGACTTGAAACTACCTTGGAAGACACGTGAGGGCTCTTTATGGTACATAGTTCTGAGGCCAGGTTACAGCTTCAAAGTTCAGCGTGAACTCTGTTTTACCCTTGTGGGCAGAGTGGGAGAAGTCGGAGGGGGGGAAAATGCACCCAATGAGAACTCTGCCCTTGGAGGGTCCCTGGTGGGATCTCAGTGAAGATAGGCTCAGCTCCCTAACACACTGAAGAACACACATTGGACACGGCCTGCCCTGACTAGGTCTGTACCGAGGCTTTGAGGGTGCTATAGACTTAAATACCTCCCTCCTACACAACCATTAAGGATGGACAGCATTTGCCAAGTTAGTTCCAGAGACGGGTGTCAAGAAGCATATCTGGTGTTTGTAAAGTCAGAGGTTGGCCCTTTGGCTCCTTGCGGTTTCTGTACAGTCAACGGGTTGAGGAATTTCACTGAAGTTCTATTTTGCACAACAGCTGCAAAACGTGAAGTGTGCCGTTCCCTCAGTGTTGACTCATCAGGTATGGTACTAGAAAGCAAGGGCCAAGAGTGGGCAAACACACCTGGTAGTTAAAGACCTACATACCAGGAAATGCTCTCCTTGAAAGGCTGAACAGGACTGCGGGTGTGATAAGGGATCCTGTTCCCAGCAGGTTTGGCTTGAGGTGAGATGATGCTTATCTAAATGGCTCCCAGGGGCTCCCCAGGGGATGAAATCCCTGTCTATGGTTCTGATCTGCTTTCCATCTTTCTTGATGGGTCCTTTTAACACCCAGGATGACCAAATTGCATGCTTATTAGTTATCATTAATTGCATGTGAGTGGTGGTGTGAGCGTGTCTCACTTGACAATTTAAGTAGACAGAGAATACGTGAAATGCAAGGGATTATAAATGTAAATCAAATTGGGGTTCCATTGCTCTAGGTGGGGAGGCCTTGGGAGAGCCGAGGTCACTGGGCTCTCTGTCCCTAAGCCATCTGCAGGGCTGACCTTTGTAAACTCACACATGTCAGTCTGTGGTTGGATGTTTTTCAGGCCACTTGTCTAGCCCCAGATGTGCTTCCAGCTCAATTCTTGCTTGTGTAGCTTACAGAACATTTCAAGGTTCCCTGCTTGGAACCCTCTACAGCATCATCTGGAAACCTCAATCAGAATGGATGAGACGGTTCATCTGAGAGGGAAAAGGTATGATTCCATGCCAAACACTATGGAGGGATGTCTGCATGTTCTATCATCTCAATCCTCATAACAGCCCAGTGAGGTGGACATTATTACTCCCATTTTCAGGTGAGGAAAATGAGAACTGGAGGGGTTCAGTAACCTGACAAGGTCTCCAGTAGTCACTGGAAACCAGAAGACCTGGGATTCAAGTTCAGCTCTGTTTGAGCTATGTTCTGGTCTTGGTGCGTCCTACGTTTTACAAAATTTATTATGAAAAATTTAAACAAACACAAAAGTAGATAATGGAGGACTTCCCTGGTGGCGCAGTGGTTAAGAATCTGCCTGCCAATGCAGGGGACACGGGTTCAAGCCCTCGTCCCAGAAGATCCCACATGCCGCAGAACAACCAAGCCCGTGCGCCACAACTACTGAGCCTGTGCTCTGGAGCCCGCATGCCACAACTACCGAAGCCCACGCGCCTAGAGCCTGTGCTCTGCAACAAGAGAAGCCACCACAATGAGAAGCCCGTGCACTGCAACGAAGAGTAGTCCCCGCTCGCCGTAACTAGAGAAAGCCTGCGCGCAGCAACAAAGACCCAATGCAGCCAAAGATAAATAAATAAATAAATTTATATTTTTTAAAAAGTAGATGACGGATCCCTAAATATCTACTACCCTGAAAAACAGGTGTCAAGATCTTGCCACTTTGCTTCATCTTTATGGAACAATTTTCTTTGGCTTCATTTTCTGTCAGTTTCATCTCAGCCAGGATCACTCATTCACTCACATGCTAGGTTTCAACCCCACTAAACGAGCAGTTTAGTTGTTCCCTGAATACTGCCTCCTGCCTCTGGACCCTTTGGCTCAGTGGTTTCCAGCCGTGGTACACAGATATTCACAAGACCCACCACTGACCGACCACATCAGAGACTTCTAGCACTAGTCACCCTTCCCTCCATGTCCATTTGACCCAACCTGCGTCTTCAAGACTCCCTTCTGGAATCCTCCCTTTCTCCACAAAGCCCTCACTGATATCCCCAATCTGGCTAAGGGTGGTCCCTCCCACCCTCCCACCGCACCTCGTACATATTTCTATCATAACTCTGCCCTGGTGGTTCTCCAACAGACTGTGAATTCTTCCAGGGCAGACACCATGCTTCTGAGCTCTATGTCCCCAGGGACTTGCACATAGTAACAGGGATCCGTAAATGTCTGAGCGAGGAAGGGAGGACGAGGAAGAGAGCGGCAGGACAGAAAAGGAAAGAACGTGAAGCCATCCTGGTTCCTAACCCTGCCGGTCTTGGGATGTGAGGAGCCCCTAGCACCTCTTCGATAAGCGTTTGGCACAAGAGTTGCCTCCATTGCAGGACGCACTGTGGGTCTTAAAACAGCTGGCTAGCTGGTGGGCAGAGAGAATAAGAAAGAAAATGACGGTCCATCCACTCGCCCCTGCTGACCGCCCAGCAAGAGCACACCTCCTCCCTTGCCTCGTGTGGCCCTCTGCCCTAGGAGAGGTGTCTACTCCGCCACGGGGGGCATCCAGGGTGATGAAATCAGGCGCCGATGAACAGCCCTCTGCCCTCGCTCACTGACATGCCGGAAACCAGACAGAGCCCCAGGAGCGCTAGCGAAACCCATTTCAGGGCTCAGCCCCACCTCTCACGTGATGTCCTCTGGCTCCATGGGCTTCTCTCTTGGCTAGTCAAGGACAAATGCTCTAATCGCTGGGGGCTTTCCCCGTCATTCCTGAGCCCCACTGCAGCCGGCTTTAGTACCCTCTGAGCACTTTTATGGGGCAATAAAACTTTACAGCCTGCAGCTCTAAACCGTTCCCAAATTTCTGAATAGAACTATTTATGGCAAACAAGACTACTACGGTTTGCCCTTTGAAAACACCAGCAGATCCTAGACCCTTTCAAAGCGGGTTAGCTGAGTTACACGGGCTAACAGCTGGCTTACAGAAACCCCACAGTGGCAAAGCTAAACTCCCGTCTGTGAACAGCTAAGTTAGAAAATAAAACAGGCTTTGAGTCTCACAGCATCACCGAAGTAGCCCTACGCTTTGCCGCTTCCGTGTTGCTTTGGTGTCAAACCCGCTTGCTTGCATCTCTCCCCAGTTTTTTCCTTCCCTGCTCCTTTCTTGTCAGCATTGACAGGGATCCCTATGAGCTTCGCCTGCAAATTCAGAGAACAAATCTCTTCCTTCCGTCTTTAGCAGGCAGAAAATTAAAACCAGGAAAAAGCTAGCAATTCAATCACAACTTGTTTCTCCAAAACAGTGCTCAGGATCAACCAGCCAGCCCCGAAAAATCATCACCACACACTTAGAAGCGCCCTTACCAGTGTTCCATATCAGCCACTCCAGTGCATCAGAGACGAGCCCCAGCCTCCTCAGATGTGGGGACTTAGCTCTCTGCAGCCCACAGACAATCGGGCCCATTATAGTCATCAGGCTGCTCAGTTAAAGGGTGGCCCTTACAAAAATATAAACAGCTTGTCAGCACAAGCCAAGGGGGCGGGGCTGCAGCCTCAGGGGACAATGGGAGCCAATGATCAGCCTCTTTGGGTTCTGTTAGCTTAAGATATTGTGTTTCATTTTGAAGAAGGGGAGACAGAGAGCAAACACTGGAAGGCCCAGCCCAGCAGCATGAAAGCGGTCCAAGTTGTAAAGTTTAATCACCGCTCGCAGAGCATTTTCAAGGAGGAGTTCATATGCCTCGCACATAATAATATATATTTTTAGAACTCACAGACTTTTGTGTTGCACTAGCCATCTCTGGTCTCCTGGGGATAAAAAATGTAGTATTCATTGGGTAGAATGGAATTTTTCAATCAAAGGACAAAGGAAAGGAACAAAGCCCAAGGGACAATGCTTTCATGACCCACTTATTTTGTTGAATATAATATCCAATGAGACGTACTCACTACATCTACAGAGAAAATGCTTGATTTGATACATTTGTCTTCAAAACCCAGAGAAGTGGGCTTATTTTATTCCCCAAATATAAATGCCTCACATTAAAAAAAAAAATGCTCACTTAATCTGATCATACTTATGTACACGAAACAGAAGTTAGTTTGGGAGAAGGCAAATACAGTGGCTGTTTTCTCTCTTCTGAGCTTAACTAAATTCTGCTTGTAAAGCTACTAGATCAGCTTAACCTTTCAATACCCTATGACAATAACCAAGAACCAGAAAATAAACTGTGGCTTTTTTTCCCCTGTATATATTTCTAAATAATACACTGAGGTAAAAATAAAGTTAAGATCCATTTGGCTGATTTGTGGTATCAGGTAAATTATAGGCAAACAAACTTTGAGAAAAATACAGTCATTGCAATTTGGAATAGTCTCCTTATTTATAAAGGGAAGCACAGTAGCTATCAAAATTAACTAGCATGGAAACAGAAAAATGTTGAAATACTGGGTTGGCCAAAAAGTTCATTTTGGTTTTTCCATAAGATGTTATGGAAAAACCTGAATGAACGTTTTGGCCAACTCAGTATAATCATTTCCACAAATTTTGTATCAAGCCTTCTGACTTTGATTTTAAAAATAATAATTCAAAGACACTGTCCTTTCTGATCTATGGTAATTTAAAAATATTTATGATTCTGCCACTGATGTTTAATTTGTACTGAAGTGAGATTCCTCTAGTAGCTTCTCTAAACAGTGCTTGAGGTGGCTTCTGACCCTTCTATTCTTCCATTGATTCCAAAGGAGCTGTTACGTCTGTACTTGCAAGGCTCTGGATTTTAAAGTAAATATTACCTTCTGGAAAAGGTCTAGTTTTCCTCTAAAGCATTAAGTCCCTGTCATAAAAAAAGCTTCAGGACACCAAAAGCATGAACAAAAGAAAAAAACAGATAAATTGGACTTTATCAAAATTAAAAGCTTTTGTGTATCAAAGTCCATTGTCAAGGAAGTGAAAAGACAACCTACAGAATAGGAGAAGTATGTGCAAATCATATACCTCATATGGACCTAGTATGCAGAATATACAATGAACACTTACAATTCAACAACAAAAAGACAACCCAATTTAAAAATGGGCAAAGTTCTTGCAGAGAAATTTCTCCAAAAATGATATACAAATGGCCAACAAGCACATGAAAAGATGCTCAACATAATTAGTCATTAGGGAAATTCAAATCAAAACAATGAAGTAGCACTTCACAACTATTAGGATGGCTATTAAAAAAAAAAGTGTTGAGGAGGCTAAGGAGAAACTGGAATCTTTGTACAGTACATTGCTAGTGGGAATGTAAAATGGCGCAGCTACTGTGGAAAACATTCCTTCAAAAAGTCAAACATAGAGCTACCATGTGACCCAGCAATTCCACTCCTGGGTGTGTAGCCAAAAGAACTGAAAACAGGTACTCAAACAACTACATGTATACTCGTGTTCATAGCAGCATTATTCACAGATAGCCAAAAGGTAGAAATATTCTAAAGGCCCATCAACAGATTAATGGACAAATTGTTGTATATACATACAATGCAATAGTGTTCAACCATAAAAAGGAATGAAGTACTGATATATGCTACAATATGGATGACCCTCAAAAACATTATAGTAAATGAAGGAAGCCAGACACAAAAGGTCACATATTGTACGATTCCATTTATGTGAAATATCCAGAACAGGTAAGTCCATAGGGACAGACACAGATTGGTGGTTGCCAGGGACTAGAGGGAGCAGGGAAGGGGGAGAAACTGCTTAATGGCTGCAGAGTTTATTTTAGAACTAGATAGAGGTGGTGGTAGCATAACTGCAGATATACTATATGCCATCGAATTGTTCACTTTAAAATGGTTAATTTTATGTTTTATCTTACTTTTTATAGCTTCACTATCTTCTGGATTCAACAGGAGCCTTCCTTGAAAGGTCATCCCATGAATATAATGAAAAAAAATTTTTTTTAATTTTAGAGTTTTATTTATTTTTTTATACAGCAGGTTCTTATTCGTTATCCATTTTATACATATTAGAGTATATGTGTCAATCCCAATCTCCCAATTCATCACACCACCACCCACTCTTGCCACTTTGCCCCCTTGGTGTCCATACATTTGTTCTCTACATCTGTGTCTCTATTTCTGCCCTGCAAACTGGTTCACCTGTACCATTTTTTCTAGGTTACGCATATATGCGTTAATATACGATACTTGTTTTTCTCTGACTACTTCACTCTGTATGACAGTCTCTAGATCCATCCACGTCTCTACAAATGACCCAATTTTATTCCTTTTTATGGCTGAGTAATATTCCACTGTATATATGTACCACATCTTTTTTATCCATTCATCTGTCAGTGGGCATTTAGGTTGCTTCCATGTCCTGGCTATTGTAAATAGTGCTGCAGTGAACATTGGGGTGCATGTGTCTTTTTGAATTATGGTTTTCTCTGGATATATGCCCAGTAGTGAGATTGCTGGATCATATGGTAATTCTATTTTTAGTTTTTTAAGGAGCCTCCATACTGTTCTCCACAGTGGCTGTATCAATTTACATTCCCACCAACAGTGCAAGAGGGTTCCCTTTTCTCCACACCCTCTCCAGCATTTTTTGTTTGTAGATTTTCTGATGATGCCCATTCTGACTGGCGTGAGATGATACCTCATTGTAGTTTTGATTTGCATTTCTCTAATAATTAGTGATGTTGAGCAGCTTTTCATGTGCTTCTTGGCCATCTGTATGTCTTCTTTGCTGAAATGTCTATTTAGATCTTCTGCCAATTTTTTTTATTGGGTTGTTTGTTTTTTTAATATTGAGCTGCATGAGCTATATTTTGGAGATTAATCCTTTGTCCATTGATTCGTTTGCAAATATTTTCTCCCTTTCTGAGGGTTATCTTTTCGTCTTATTTGTAGTTTCCTTTGCTTTGCAAAAGCTTTTAAGTTTCATTAGGTCCCATTTGCTTATTTTTTAAATTTCCATTACTCTAGGAGGTTGATCAAAAAAGATCTTGCTATAATTTATGTCAAAGAGTGTTCTTCCTATGTTTTCCTCTAAGAGTTTTATAGTGTCCAGTCTTACATTTAGGTCTCTAATCCATTTTGAGTTCAGTTTTGTGTATGGTGTTAGGGAGTGTTCTAATTTCATTCTTTTACATGTAGCTGTCCAGTTTTCCCAGCACCACTTATTGAAGAAATTCTTCTTTCTCTAGTTCCTTTAGGTGTAAGGTTACACTGTTTATTTGAGATTTTTCTTGTTTTCTGAGGTAAGCTTGTATTGCTATAAACTTCCCTCTCAGAACTGATTTTGCTGCATTCTATAGGTTTTGGATCGTCGTGTTTTCCTTGTCATTTGTCTCTAGGTATTTTTTGATTTCTTCAGTGATCTCTTAGTTATTTAGTAATGCATTGTTTAGCCTCCATGTGTTTGTGTTTTTTATGGTTTTTTCCCTGTAATTCATTTCTAATCTCATAGCATTGTGGTTGGAAAAGATGCTTGATATGATTTCAATTTTCTTAAATTTACTGAGGCTTGATTTGTGACCCAAGATGCGATCTATCCTGGAGAATGTTCCATGTGCACTTGAGAAGAAAGTGTAATCTGTTGTTTTTGGATGGAATGTCCTATAAATATTAATTAAATCTATCTGGTTTATTGTGTCATTTAAAGCTTGTGTTTCCTTATTAATTTTCTGTTGGGATGATCTGTCCATTGGTGTGAGGTGTTAAAGCCCCCCACTATTACTGTGTTACTGTCGATTTCCTCTTTTATAGCTGTTAGCAGTTGCCTTATGTATTGAGGTGCTCCTATGTTGGGTGCATATATATTTATAATTGTTATATCTTCTTCTTGGATTGATACCTTCATCATTATGTAGTGTCCTTCCTTGTCGCTTGTAACATTCTTTAATTTTTTGTTTATTTTTTATTTTTTTTTTGCGATACGCAGGCCTCTCACCATTGTGCCCTCTCTCATTGCGGAGCACAGTCTCCAGATGCACAGGCTCAGCAGCCATGGCTCGCGGGCCCAGCTGGTCCGCGGCATGTGGGATCCTCCCAGACCAGGGCACGAACCCACATCCCCTGCATCGGCAGGCGGACTCTCAACCACTGCGCCACCAGGGAAGCCCCACATTCTTTACTTTAAAGTCTATTTTATACTCCAGCTTTCTTTTGATTTCCATTTGCATGGAATATCTTTTTCCATCCTCTGACTTTCAGTCTGTATGTGTCCCTAGGTCTGAAGTGGGTCTCTTGTAGACAGCATATATATGGGTCTTGTTTTTGTATCCATTCAGCGAGCCTGTGTCTTTTGGTTGGAGCATTTAACCCATTCACATTTAAGTTAATTAATGATATGTATGAAAAATTTTTTAAAGAAGATTTATTTTATTCAATCATTTATTATTTGTGTATTGTCCAGCATCTGTTACGCATCAGATACTGTGGGGCAGTGGGTGCCAGGAGACCCACTTGCACCCTCTCTATCAAATGTGAGAAAGAAATTATAACTTGTGAATCAAGAAAACACAACCACGTAGGACTGAAAGTCTCTGAGCATGCTGTCCCACACATCCCTGAGGCCTGGTCTTTCCTGACCCCTGTATCCTTTGACATTGGCCTATTGCTGTTATTAAACATAATACACAAAAAATAATTACAGAGGGACATGTATGTTCTTTTCAAAGATGGGGAGGTGACATCATTACTTTCTAAGTTTCAAACCATTAGATTATGCAATCCAGAAAATTGCTATACCCCCTTTGAGAACGCTCATCATCCAATTAAAATTTTATCCTTGATCCGAAACAGCTACCTCTTAGCCAGTTCTTGGCAACCTGAAGCTTCAATTACCCATTCACCCAACACTCCTAAGAGCTGAAGCCTCAATTACCTGACTTAGTTCAACATCCCACAGTGCTCTTATTATCAAGCCCCTGAGTTACAAACATACAACACACTATACTGAAGGAAAACTATTAAATGGTCTACTGATATATTTTTTAAAGTGATGCACAAATAATACTAGATTCTCATGTTAGCAGAGCATAGAGTTAATGGAATTGAGTAGTCAAAATAGAGGTCCTTTGGATAAAACATGGATGAATGGTCAGACGCCTTAAGTCTTCTCAGAAGATTCTGGAAATTATAAACTTCGAAGGCTAAATCCTTTACTTTCTTTTTAGGAAAATATAAGTGATCAATAGGCAACATGGCTTAATAAAGAGGAGAAGCTGAAATTTAACCATCAGTGACATTGAAGGACTTTGTAGGTAGAAGGAATGAGAGTTACAATATTTTCTTAACTTGACAAAGCTTTTGATTTTGTTCTGCTTAGCTGCTCCTTAATGCATTGTCAATTATGGATAAAAATCATTCATTCTTGGTCTGCCCACAACCTGTTAAAGAGACAAAAAGTTCTAAACACATTCCACTAAGTTTTCATCATCCTCAAACTCACTTGTTCTTTGCAGATAAGGCATTTATAACTAATTATGTGGATGTTCCAATATTATTATTCTATTTGACATCTTTGTACTTCTCTGAGGAAGACAGCAATGGTAATGCTTAAAGTCAGGTTCATATGAAGATGGGCCATGAAGAGGACTCTGCTAACCACACATCAACATGACATACTTTTGTTTTTCCAACCATGCTGGTGGATTTTTACAAGCCTCCTATAGTCTTTTGCTTTTTCCCTAAATGAGCAATGGCCCACATTTGCAAAATAATGCTTAAAGTTAGGCTGTAGCCATGGAAAAGAGAGGTAAATTGACTTATATGGTGGACCAAGCAATGACTTCGGGCCCATCTACTCACCCAGCCCATTGAGCTAAAGTGTGACAAGCTTTGACACCACAAAGGCTTTCAATTAGTTTGTAAAGATCATGAGGGGGTTTGCTGAAAACCTAGTTCAGAATTCAGCCCAGGATCCATAAGAAAAGGTCCTTCCAAGAATAATGCAGTGTTTTCACCAATAACCCATATGATGGAAGAAAAGGTACCATCAATTTTGAGGAAGCTACAAGTTGAGCCACCCCTTCAGAAGTGGGAGCAGAACTTAGTAATAGAGGTAAAAATATGTATACAGCATCTGCAATATGCCAGGTGCTGTTATAAGAGCATATACATATATTAACTCGTTTAATCCTCCCAACCAACCCTAGGCAGCAGGTACTCACACTCATTTTACAGACAAGGAAACTGAAGGTTAGAGAAGTTAATGAATAGCCATCTAGGTAGAAGTAGCCAAATACCAAGAAAATAAAATTCTAACAGGACTAGCTCCAAGAAGGAAAAACAAACAGCAGAAATAAGATATAAGGGGAGTTCCCTGGTGATCCAGTGGTTAGGACTCCATACCATGGCCCCAGGTTCAATCCCTGGTTGGGGAACTAAGATCGCACAAGCCACGTGGCACCAGCCAAAAAAAAAAAGAAAGAAGACATAGACTTATAACAAGCTAAGGATAGTAAGGAATAAAACTACCTAGGGGCCCTGCATTAGTTTGCTAAGGCTGCCGTAACATATTACTGTAAGTGTAAAACAACAAAAATTTATTGTTTTACAGTTCTGGAGGCCAGAAGTCCAAAATCAAGGTGTTGGCAGGGTTGGTTCCTTCGGGAGCTTTGGTGAGACTCTGTTCCATGCCTCTCTTGTACCTTGTGGTGGGTGCCAGCAGCTCTTGGCTTACAGCTGCATCACTCCAATATCTGCCTCTGTCTTTTTTTGTTTTTTGCGGTACGCGGGCCTCTCACTGTTGTGGCCTCTCCCATTGTGGAGCAACAGGCCCCGGACACGCAGACTCAGCGGCCATGGCTCACAGGCCCAGCCGCTCTGCGGCATGTGGGATCATCCCGGACTGGGGCACGAACCCGTGTCCCCTGCATCGGCAGGCGGACTCTCAACCACTGTGCCACCAGGGAAGCCTGTTTATCTAGTATTTTATTTTAAAATGGAATCATACAGAATATAGTCCATTCAGGATGCTAGAACAAAATAGCACGGACTGATTAGCTTGTAAATAACAGGCATTTATTTCTCACAGTTCTGGAGGCTAGAAGTCCAAGATCAGGCTGCCAGCATGGTAAGGGCCCTCTTCCGGGACGCACATGTCTGTTTGTATCCTTATGTGGTGCAAGGGAGTAGGAAGGTCTGTGGGGCTTCTTTTATACAAACACTAATCCCACTCATGAGGGCTCCACCCTCATGCCCTAATCACCTCCCAAAGGCCTCAACCCCTAATACTATCATCACACTGGGCATTAAGATTTCAACATATGAATCTGCGGGGGACATGAACATGCGGACCACAGAAACTTCTTTGATTCCACCTTTTCTGGAGATTCGTCCAGGCTGTTGGGCGTATCAGTGCTTTAATCAGTGAATTAATTTGATATTCCAAGATAGGGGGAGAGATGAGAGGACATGAAGGGTAATTTCTCAGAATCTGGGTTTTCCTCTTTCTTTCCTCCTTCTCTCTTCTTGCCTCACCTCCAAATTATTCTCACATGCTCAGGCCCATGTCCACACTTCTTTCCCCGGCCCTCATTGGCCCAATATTACCATTGGCTCCTGAATTCCACGCTGGAGAGTAGGGTCCTAGTAAGGTAGCCGCTGAAGCCTAATTTAGCTGCTTCTCGTCAGCCTCTCCCAAGGCCCACTCCTCTCCCCATGTCTACCTGGGTCCCCCCACCCCTGCTCTCACTTGCATAGGCCTCCTTATTTCTTTTGCCTCTTCCGAGTTGCCAACTTCAACCCTTCTACACTTGGATGTGATTCACTGCCTCATCTCCAACATCTGTGCTCAATCACCTTACCCAGAAAGCATCCTATGGTTGGCCCCAGCCCAAATCTGTGCAGTTTTGGGTTTCTGCCAAATATATTTCAGTTAATTAGGGGAGGCAGCATGGTAGTGTTTGAGAGCACAGACTCTGGAACAGGCTGCAGGTGCCTGTTTCCTCATCCACAAACTGGGGACAGTAATAGTACTACTTCATACGATTGTCATGAGGATTAGATGAGATATATTTGTGAATAATTTAGAACAGTGTCTAGCACGTAGTAAACATTATATACATTTTCCATAAAATAAAGAGATAAAAATAAATGTTCAAATGCTCTTTCTCATCACAAAGAATTCTACTTGCATTCATAGATTTATTCATCCAAAAATTATTTATTGAGGAGCTCTTTGCGCCAAGAACTCTTCTAAGAGCTGGGGAATAAAGCAGTGAACATAACATACACAAATTACTTTCTACTAGGGGAGACAGACAACGCACGAATTGACAACTAAAAATATAGACCATGTCTGTTAAATGCCGTGAGGAAACATAAAATAGCCTAAAAGGACGATTGGGAATTTCCAAGGGTGGGTTGGAGTGGGCTGGGCTGAACGAGAGAGCTGTGGTGAGGATGACCAGGAAAGGCCTTGCTGGGAAGACGCTCCCTGAGGGAAGACCTGAATGGGCCCAGGGAGACTGCCATAGGGCTGCCTGGGGAAAGACCATCCTTGGCAGTGTAAATAACAGGTGCAAAGGCCCAGAGGCCCTGGCATCTACTTGTTCAGGGGCTATTGCGGATTGGCTGACTGTGGATGGGCACAGATTGTTGAACTTTCATTAAGTTCGTGAGTTTTACTTGCTGACCTTGACGTTTAAATTTTAAAAATATCTTGACATTTTTTTTCCTCCAAAATGTTTAGAGATTGAGGCTTTGATTGTGAATTTAGAGCCTCAATGCTTTTTAGCATATGGATACAGTACTGGTTAGGGTGGAATAGAAATGAAATGCGTTGGCCGCGTGGCACTGTGGTTACACGATCACCACCATGCTCGGAGCATTGGGCGCTAGGAACGACCCCATTGTCCTCAGGGCTTCACTAGATGACTGACCACTTAAATCTGGGCTTAGCATCCAACAGGGAATTCGGAGATAGTTGACGGGCTTGTAGCAGAGAGTAACTAACATAATAAAAGAATTGGAAAATAAATCCAGAAGGGACATTTTAGGATCTGAGCACGCAATTACTTAGTATGAAGAAGAGATGCTTATGTGTTCTTACCCATTTCCTCTGAGAACAAACTGGAAGAAAACTGACTTGACCTGCAGCACGATGACTTTAAGGACATTTGTAAACAAACAAATGAACAAACAAAAAACACTGCAGATTGTATCACTCCCAGTCTCTGAAATTATTGAAAGGAAGGGTAATGTATATATATATATATATATATATATATATATATATATAATGTTGGAGTGGCGATGTTGAGTGGCAGGTGGACCCATGAGCCTGAGGTCACCTTAGCTGTGGTAACTTGATCTTGGAATTCCCAGCCTCCAGGATTAGGAGAAATAAATTTCTGTTGTTTCTAAGCTCTTTGATATCCAATTTTTTGTCTTCTTGATTTGACAAGGACTAAAAATGATGGAGTGACGCTTCCCCTCCTATTATTTTTTTGATTTCTTTTCATTGTTTTGCCTTCAGTTTTGGAATCTACATATATGTATATGTATATATATACACATTCCTGCAAAAAACAGGAAGCTTAGCTAACATCTCCCTAGAATTCTGCCTGAGTACATTTCCCCAAGCACAGCTTACTTGAGTTCCACTGAACCCTGTGGCACACTGAATCAGTTGTACAACTATGCATTCTGATTTAAACATTTTTAAGCTTAAAGGTACCCATGTTCCTCATTATTGTGTTCTACACATCCACTTGATGGTAGCTGTCCAATTTATAGTGATTTCTCCTTCTCTGGGATGGCCCATGACACAGAGGTGGCCCCCAAGGAAGCTGGTCTTTCTCGGCCTTAGGATGGAATTGCTGGCAGGTCCCCAATAGCTTTTTCAGTCACATGCAGGTAATTAAAAGCTCTGACAAGAGTCTGTATTTATAGAGACCCTATCATGTGGGACACAGTCCTAAGAGCACTAAGCATGGTTTCCTTCAGTCTCACAACTTCGTGAAGTGTTGTTAGAAATGTAATGTTGTATACGTGAAACTTTAAAATATATATAGATACGGATTTTACCAAAAACTTTAAAATACAAATATAAAAAATAAATAAGTAAAGGTCTGCTGAGCACTTTCAATACCAGGAAAATCTCATTTCAGTAATTTGAAAGCAAAAAGCACAAATAATAACAAGGAAAATTTGATAAACAGAACTTCATCAAAATTTAAAAACATCTGGTCTCGGGCTTCCCTGGTGGCGCAGTGGTTGAGAGTCTGCCTGTCGATGCAGGGGACGCAGGTTCGTGCCCCGGTCCGGGAGGATCCCACATGCTGCGGAGCGGCTGAGCCCGTGAGCCATGGCCGCCGAGCCTGTGTGTCCGGGGCCCGTGCTCCACAATGGGAGAGGCCACAACAGTGAGAGGCCTGCATACCCCCCCGCAAAAAAGCATCTGGTCTCCTGGGGAATTCCCAGGTCCAGTGGTTAGGACTAGGCGCTTTCACTGTAGTGGTACAGGTGCAATCCCTGGTTGGGGAACTAAGATCCCACAGGCCACGCAGCAGGGCCAAAAAACAACAACAACAAAAAAATCTGGTCTCCAAAAGGTACCATTAAGAAAATGAAAAGGCAAATCACAGACTGAAAGAAAATATTAGCAACTATATCTGACAAAGAACTTGTGTCCAGACCATGTGAAGACTCATACGACCCAATAATCAGAAAACAAATAACATGGGACCTAATGAAACTTAAAAGCTTTTGCACAGCAAAGGAAACCATAAATAAGACCAAAAGACAACCCTCAGAGTGGGAGAAAATATTTGCAAATGAAGCAACTGACAAGCGATTAATCTCCAAAATTTACAAACAGCTCATGCAGCTCAATCACAAAAAAACAAACAACCTAACCCAAAAATGGGCAGAAGACCTAAATAGACATTTCTCCAAAGAAGATATACAGACTGCCAACAAACACATGAAAGAATGCTCAACATTATTAATCATTAGAGAAATGCAAATCAAAACTACAATGAGATATCATCTCACGCCAGTCAGAATGGCCATCATCAAAAAATCTAGAAACAATAAATTCTGGAGAGGGTGTGGAGAAAATGGAACCCTCTTGCACTGCTGGTGGGAATGTGAATTGATACAGCCACTGTGGAGAACAGTATGGAGGTTCCTTAAAAGACTACAAATAGAACTACCATATGACCCAGCAATCCCACTACTGGGCATATACCCCGAGAAAACCATAATTCAAAAAGAGTCATGTACCAAAATGCTCATTGCAGCTCTATTTACAATAGCCAGGAGATGGAAACAACCTAAGTGTCCATCATCGGATGAATGGATAAAGAAGATGTGGCACATATATACAATGGAATATTACTCAGCCATAAAAAGAAACGAAATTGAGCTATTTGTAATGAGGTGGATGGACCTAGAGTCTGTCATACAGAGTGAAGTAAGTCAGAAAGAGAAAGACAAATACCGTATGCTAACACATATATATGGAATCTAAGAAAAAAAAATGTCATGAAGAGCCTAGGGGTAAGACGGGAATAAAGACAGAGACCTACTAGAGAATGGACTTGATGATATGGGGAGGGGGAAGGGTAAGCTGTGACAAAGTGAGAGAGTGGCATGGACATATATACACTACCAAACATAGAATAGATAGCTAGTGGGAAGCAGCCGCATAGCACAGGGAGATCAGCTTGGTGCTTTGTGACAGCCTGGAGGGGTGGGATAGGGAGGGTGGAAGGGAGGGAGACGCAAGAGGGAAGAGATATGGGAACATATATATATGTATAACTGATTCACTTTGTTGTAAAGTAGAAACTAACACACCATTGTAAAGCAATTATACTCCAATAAAGATTTTTTTTAAAAAAGGAAACAAATAACAAAAAATAGGACAAAACATTTGAACAGGCATTGACAACTGAAAGTCTATGAATGGCCAATAAGCGCATAATAAGATGCTCAACATCATTAGTCATCCAGAAGATGAAAATTAAAACTACAATAAGATAGCACTACAAAACCACTAGAATAGCTAAAATTCAGAAGTGTGGGCTTCCCTGGTGGTGTGGTGGTTAAGTATCTGCCTGCCAATGCAGGGGACACAGGTTACAGCCCTGCTCCGGGAAGATCCCACACACCATGGAACAACTAAGCCCATGCGCCACAACTACTGAGGCAGCGCTCTAGAGCCCGTGAGCCACAACTACTGAGCCCGCGTGCCACAACTACTGAAACCCGCGTGCCTAGAGCCCGTGCTCCGCAGCAAGAGAAGCCACCACAATGAGAAGCCTATGCACTGCAACGAAGAATAGTCCCCGCTCGACGCAACTAAAGAAAGCCTACATGAGGCAACGAAGACCCAATGCAGCCCAAAATAAATGAATGAATTAATTAATTAAAAAAAAAAAAGTCTGACATGACCAAAAGTTGTCAAAGATGTGGAGCAACTGGAATTCTCATACGTTGTTTGGAGGAGTAGAAAATGGAACAACCAGTAAGGGAAAACATTTTGACAATTCGTTCTACAGGTAAACACACATCTATCAAACAACCCAACAATTTCCACTCCTAGGTAATTACCCAGAAAAAATGAAATCATGTACAATGAAGACTTGTAAAGAATGTTCATAGTTTTATTAATATTAGCCCATATCTGGAAAAAACCCAAATGTCCATCCATAAGTGAATGGAAAATAAACTATGGTCTATCCATTCAATAGAGCACTACTCAGCCATAAAGAGGAACAAACCGCTGACACACATGACATGGATAGATCTCAAATATATTACATTGAGTGAATGAAGCCAGACAAGAAAGAGTACATACTGGTATGACTCCATTTGGATGAAATTCTATAAAATGCAAATTACTCTGCAGTGGCAGAAGGGAGAAGATCCGCGGTTAGCTGGGGCTGGGGGAGGATAGGGAATGGCTGTCAAGGGGCACAGGGAACTTTTGGGGATGGTGGAAATACTGTGTGTCTTGACCGTGTGGTGGGTATGCAGGTATAGACAGGTGGACAAAGAATGTCACCGGCTATATTAGTAAACAAAGGATGCTGTGGCCATCAAGCCATCAGCCACTGCAGTCTGAGGGGATTCAGGTTGGAGAAAAACATGATACTGGCCATAGATAGCTAAGCCACCTATCAAAGAAACGACTTCAGTTAAGCCCAGACTCTTGCATCTTCCCATACACAGAAAAGCAGTGGGCTTCCCTGGTGGTGCAGTGGTTGAGAGTCCACCTGCCGATAACTTGAGATGTCTGTTTTTCTTTAATTAACGGTAATCTTTTGATGTTCCGACTGACTGGTCTTTGTTGCAAAAACTCCTGTGCATCCCGGATCCTCCTTATCTATTTGGAACAGTCCCTCAGAGCTCTCTGAGAGGCTGTTTCTGAGGCTTAAGTCCTCAGCTAGTCTGCCAAATCAAACATAATTCTCAGCTTTTAGGTTGTGCTTTTTTTTTTTTAATTGTGCACCCAAAATGGGTGCAGTTTATTGTATGTAAGTTAGACCTCTTAACAAAGGGAATTTTACCCCTTCCAATTTCAGTTGACACGCAGTTGTCAAAACTCACTGAATTGTGCACCCAAAATGGGTGCAGTTTATTGTATGTAAGTTAGACCTCTTAACAAAGGGAATTTTACCCCTTCCAGTGTAGCGATGACAACTTCGACCCCTTGGTTTATTTAGGGCTTCTCCTTCCCCGGTTCCTTTATGCTTTTATCCTGGAAACCCGAGTGGAGATTTGAGGAAAAATTGGATTTTTTTCTTTCTGCTAGATTTTACTTCCTTCTCCCAATGCTGTGAGGTTTCTGACCTTCTAGAGTTACCCTAAGGAGGGAGAAGTGGGGAAAGATGGTCACAGTCTTTGGGTACAGATATAATAGGACACTGGTACCCTTGGGACTTGGCAGATGTCTGAAGCTGGCACGTGTCTCCTGGAAGGATTTTGGGGGCCTTGGAGCTTGCTGGGTTGTGAACCCCAGTCGGAATTCCCATGATGTGGCTGCCACTGAGGGTCAGTGCCTCATCATTCAGGGTCGACCTCACACAGACTCTCCCTTTGTCAAGGCCCAGGCATTCCTCCACGCAGCCCTCTTGGGCAAGGGCCTCTTGAAATGGCTCCCACTGGGCCCTTAGGAGAGGGGGACTTGTCCCCACCACTCGGGGGCAGCAGTGACTCTCAATGTCACCTTCTTCCTCTCCCTCTGTCTCATACTAGTCCTTACACTCTTAGAGCCTTTGGGATGAGTGTCAAACCCTGAACAATCCTCTTGAATTTCCCGTTGTCACGTTGTCACGTGGTTTAAGGTAAGCAGGAAGCAGGAAGCACGCCCTCCCTCGGCCATGGGCTGGGGTGGGACAGGGAAACACACACAATGACAACCTTTCCAAAGATCCAAAGAAAGCCTCAAAGTGGGTGATGGGCTCAGGGCCACAAAACAGGTACTGGTCCCCACCTTGGTAAGTCCTTCACGGAGAGCTTATCTTGCTTTTCCTCCTGAGCGTAGGCGGCATCTACTAACTTTTTCTTGACCTTTGGAGCCTTTGATTTCACCGATACAGAAAGCATTCTGTGTTAGCATTCTAATTACATATATATGATTGGTGACTGTAAATACCTACCAATAAATTCTGATATTTCCATGAAAATATTGCTCAAACTTTCTGAAATTCGAATTTATCATATTTGTGATATGGTAATAGATCCTTAATTAGAGTTATATCATATAGAATTTTCTCTTTGTAAACAGTGGGTTTTACAAGTATGATTTGAATTTTTAATACTGGAAACAAAATTTTGCAGTACAAAAACAGACTTTACTATTTTGTGGCAAGGGAATTTATTAGAATTGATTTCTTTTTCTGGAAAGTACCAATAAATGTAATATCATCAATCTATTGGGGCAACTCCAACAGTTTGTGTTTTCCATAGACCAGCTTCCCCACGCAGGCAAAGCTTATTTTCTCATTCTTTCCCTTCTGGTCGTTTCTTAAGGTCTAGAAGAGCAGACCTCTGATAACAAGAGAGACGGGTGGCAGACAGGGAGCGGCTCTAATTCATTCAGAGCACCGGGAAGAAAGGCCCAGGCTTGAGAGAGCTGTGCCTCCCTTTCAGGGACTTGGCAGCTGGGACAATACTTGAAAAGCTGCCCTCAGGTGCAGCCGGCTAGCATCTTAGATTCTGTGTAACTCTAGAAGATTCTGTTCCAGGCTGTCCCTTGAGTCCCAACAAGAATTCCTTCCTTAGTGACAAAGCATGAGAATGAGGCTCTTGCAGTTCCTTTTACAGATTTTATGAGGATGAAATGGTTCAAATTTTTAAAGATTCGCCTGACGTTTAAGCACTATTTCTTAGTTAAGTCTCTTAAAAACCCTCCACATTTCTTCTGCTTCTTTAAAAGCATGAAGTTCTGAAGATATTCACATCCCATCTTTAATCTCCAGGTTGAGTCAGCTTCACTGCATCACAGAATGTTAGAGCCAAATGTAACCTAAGAGGCCTTTACGTCATTGATAAGGAGACCGTGACCCAGGGAGGCGAAGTGGCCCAGTTCCCTCCACTCTGACCGGACTCCAGCCTCTCCGCCAGCCTATCACGGGGGCTCTCAGCCTCGGCCCTCTTGCTATCTGGGCTGGAGAATTCTGTGTTGTGGGCCTGTCCTGTGCACTGCAGGATGTTTAGCAGCATCCCTGGCCTCTACCCACCAGAAGCCAGAGCACCTCTTCTCCCTTCTCCGTGGTGACAGCCCAAAATGTCCCCAGACATTGCCAAATGTCCGGTGGCAGGGGGGCAGGTGGGGTGGGGCAGTGGTGAATCAGCCCTGGTTGAGAACGACTGGTCTAGCAATTTGCTCAGCCCCCTTCCCACGGTGGGCTAAGGGATACCCAGTTTTAATAACAAGGTTGTCTGCACAAGCCCCCCTTCCTCAGTTCCCTTCCCCTAACCAGCTGCTAATCAAACTCAACCTTTCTCATCAAACGCCTCAGTAAGAGATGAGCCCCAGTTGGGTTAAGAGATCCTCAGAAATCTGTTCTCCTCACTTGATTTCCTGTCTATGTACAGCCTCCCCGACTCCTTTCTGAGCTCCTGAGAGTAGAGGTGTATCCTCCTTGACTGGCGTAACTCAACCCATGGCCGTCCCTACTGCCTGCAGTGCTAGGGACAAAGTAGAAGCACCACCAAGGCCACTGGCTAACCAACTCTTCAGGAAGGCTCTGTTCAAACACAAAGGCACAGCTGCTCAGATCACACGTGTAAACATCAGAGCAAAGGTGAAAGGAACGTCCCTTGGAAACTGACTCAAGGGCAGTCGCTCTAGGGCTCAAGACCCCGGAGTCATCCGGAGAACGCACAGGCTGTGAGCACACGGAGGTAAAGTCTTGAAGATCGACATTCTTTTTCACTTTATGTAAGTGAGGCTGGAACTCACTTGAGGTAAAAAGGCCAACACGGCAAAAATGAAAATATTCCTGAGATTTCCAAAGGTATATACTAAGTAAATAGCTGTATGATGAGTCTGTCACTTAAGGAACTAACCATATTAGGTGCTCTTTCAGCCAGAAAGCTTTTGTGGAACTCTGCTATCAGGAAACTACAGTCAAAATGAAAGAGACTCATTCATTCATTCATTCATCCATTCACCCATTCATTTTGTAATTCATTCAATAAATACTTGGGAAGAATGTATGTGGAAAAAAGGACGAATCATTATGGAACAATGCTGCTGAGGGAACATCAGAACGCCCTGCTAGGGAATTTGTCCTAGAAAGTGGTATCTGAAAGTGGACTGTATTTGACTCCCCAAACTAGGCATGGCATCCCCACCACAGAGAAGATGATGGGGCAGATGGGTGCTCTGGGTGGCGTCGCCAGGTGTGAAGGGTGGGCCTGTACTTCCGGTGAGGGTTCTAGTATCTGAGAGACCCCATGCCACTTCCTGAGGACAGGAGAAAAGCAGCAGTGCTGATGGAAACGTCCTGAATTCCAGAGGGCCGATCCTTGCCATGCACACAGGTATATCACTGTGAGGCCAATCACAGGAGAGCAATGCTGAACCCATCCACCCTTGCACCTGGGATCCAAAGCCCGCCCAGGCTACAGCTGGGGAGAACAGGCCCTCTTCAAAGTGCCCAGAGGACTTCCTGTCCCTCAACCTACTCCTTATCCTCCCGTTTATGGGCTGAATATTTGTGCCCCTGCCCAAATTCATATGTTGAAGCCCTAATCCCCATATGGCTGTATTTAGAGATGGACCCTCAAGGAAGTAATTAAGGTTAAAAGAGGTCATAAGGGTGGGGCCCTGATCTGACAGGATTAGTGTTCTCACAAGAAGAGACAACAAAAAGCTCTGCTCTCTCTCTCCACGTACACACACTGAGGAAAAGCCATGTGAGCACACAGCAAGCAGGTGACCATCTGCAAGCCAGAAGGAGAGCCCTCTCCAGAACCCAGCCATGGGCATCAGGGCAGCTACATCAAGAAGCCTGACTTGGACTCCAGTCTCTTTACTATTCCCAAGTTCTATGATCTCAAAAAATACTCAGTGTCTGCAAGTACAGTGGTTCAGGCTGCGGCCTCAGGAGGCTCACGACCCCAGCGCCCCTGCCGCTCCGGCTTCACTTCTGATTCTGAACCAAAGGATTTCTTCCTCACCTCCTATCACGTATTATCTGTCCAAGGGCCTCAATTTTGTCACCTGTAAAATGGGCTGCTGTGAGTCCTCGATGGACTAAAGTGGGTAGGGAGCCTTCTCAGCCCTTTCCTAGCTTTCCCCTCAAATACCAGAAGGAGTCAGAGGCCCGGATGAAGCAAACCTGTTCATTAGGACTCAGCCCCACCATTTTCTAGAGCACGCCCATTTCTAAAAGCAAAGTACTCCATTGCCAGACAACTGCCTGGGGGCTGGAAACCCACGTCTTCTGACTCCTGTCCAGCACCCTCCCCAGCACAGGGCGCCAAGTGTCATCTGGGGACAGGAAGGGAGTCACGAGCTGGGCCACGACGGCCCCAAGTAAGCAGGATGCCCTGTGCGTGCTACCTGCAGCCCTGGTCTACAGGAATGCTGGTCTACAGGAATGCTGGGATTGAGTCCAAACAAGAGGGGAAGGGCGCCAGGACTCATTACTGCCACATCCCTGTATCCTGTATTCTGGCCCCGTACCCTTATCCTTGATGGGTGAGGGAAGGCTGAAAGCCAGAGCTGCCTTCAGACTGGGAGGTGGTGGGGTGCAGGACCACAGTCTGCACAGCCTCTCACAGTCCGGAAGGTGTTTGGTGTGGTGTGTCTGCTGGGGGCTGGGAAGGCAGTGAACCTTCATTCTGTTCAACGGCTATCCCAACATGACTCAGCCCTTGGCCATCACATGGTCCTTGCCTTGTGTGCTAGAACCACTCCCCTGGCCTGACACTTGTGATCAGAGCTCATGGGGCCTTCAGAACTGCCTCCTTTCCCTAGCCTGCCTCTTAAGGGCTTTCTAGAGAGGCAGTACGGCTGAGTGGTTAATGCAGACTGCCTGGATGGGATTCCACCTCTTCTGTGAGATCTGGGCAGGTCACTGCACCACTGTGGGCCTCTATTTCCTCATCTGTAGAATGGATTTAATCACGGTATCCACTTCAAAGAGTTGTGATTGAAACCGAGCAGGACCCTGTGGGGCTCCTGAGCATGGAAACCTTTCTGTGTCACCTGTTTCTTGTTTGTAGGCAATAGACTCCAGCCTCCATGACCTTCCCTGAGTTCCAAAGAGCAGGTTCATACATTTGCTGATCAGGGAAGGGAGGGGATGCAAAGACAAGGGAGGAGCAAACAAGGAACAATAGTGCAGCCCTGGGAAAGGATCCTGGTTCCACCTCAAGGGATACACATAACAATATATTTGAGCTCTTTACAGAACTAAAACCCCCAACAAATGGAAGACGTTAACTACCTGCAGAAGTGTTCTTCATTCCAGAGAGAAGGTCACAGTTTGATAACCACAGAAATCAGGAGACCACCTGAGGCCAGATTAAAGGAATGCAGGCCCTGCACACACCCTGATCCTTGTCAGCAACCCCGCCCTTGAACCACTGCTGTGAAACTCCTCACCAAATCTTCCCGGGATGGGACACACAGTTTTTGAGGGCATTAGCCTGCTGTGACCCCCTTTGCCTGGCAAAGCAATAAAGCTGTTCTTTTCTGCTTCACCCAAAACTCTGCCTCCGAGATTCAATTTGGCAACTGGTGCAGAGAGGCCAAGTTTCGGCATCATGATAAGAATACATAAGTACTTAGAACAGTGCAAGGCTCTTTATGTGAGAGTTAGCTCTTGTTCTCATTATTACAATTATAAACGTTCACTCTCCTGTGGTCTTCTTCCTCAGCCCTTGTCACTTTCTACACACCCAGAGGGCTCTATGTGACACTTGGGACAAATGACAGGCACATCTCTGAGGGTGGGGCACCCCTGGTGCTCAGGACAATGCCTGGCACAGTGGGTACTTCATACATATTTACTGAATGAATGAATGAATGCAGTGCTCTGTACGATGCCTAGGAGCTAGCAAGAGTGGTTAGTTAGTATTTTTCCCAAGGAGTTTTTTTTTTAAATTTCTGGACAAGATTGCAACCCCCCCAACTTGCCTTTCAAAGGCTTTGTGCTCACACAGCTAAGACTTGGGACCAGGAGCCGTGCCTCTGCTTCTAGCCATGCCCCAATTAGTTACAACACCTGAGGCTGTCTAAAGCCTCTTTTTTCTGATAAGAATAACAACACCCAATCCTAGGGGTATGGTCACAATTAATGAGATGGCATGGGAAATGTGCCATGAAATTTGCAAAAGAAAACCTTACTATTTATTCCTATAAAGCAACATTATTTAAAATGTACCCAAAACACATTGAGTTAATGGGGCTGTTCATTTATTGAAGACCAATTCCTCTTGTTTAGTTCCCTTCCCAGAGGCAAGGGTACAGTGTTATCAGCTCTCTGAAGATAAAGCAAATCCATTTATTCACTGCAGCTTTCAAATGCAAAGTGAAACTATCCGTCCTCATCTCCTCACCAGCTTAAATAGAACTTCATTTAGTATGTATTCTGAACACGGGACACGGTTTGGAAGAGAACTCCAGGCCTTCATTCCTTGTCCGGTTAACCATTATAGACCGGGTGATGAAAGTCTCACAGATAAGGCTGTCTTCCCCCTGAGGAGGCACCTTAAGCGCACGCAGAGCCATGGCCATCTCCATTCTGGGCCCTGGCAGGCCTGCTGCCACAAACAACGTGTTGATCTTCTACACATTCCTTAGAAGCCACTCAGGTGCCAATCCACCTTTCCCCGCAGGACTGCAGCTGCCATTTACCTCCAAATTCAGCCATCTGAAAAAAAACTGTCACTATGTTTAATAGTGACTTATGCCCCATTTTTTGCACAATATGTACCATCAGAATCCAGGTTGCTATATCAATATGAAGCTGAAAGCAGTTTAATAAGAGATTCATGACGCAAAAGCATCCTTGATATACCATTTTCCAAGGTGGGCTCCATGGGAGAGAAGCAAGTAAGAGACAGCAGGAAAAAATGAAAAGTTGGCAACAAGAAGGCTGGGGACTGTGAATCAAACAGCCTTCCTTACTGCAGAGCTCCTCAGAGTTTTTAGTGTATTATTATGTATTGTGAACATTATAGTATACATGATCCTCAAACAAGATTATAGTATACATGATCCTCAAATTGGTTGGACCAGAAATCATTTTTCATTCCCCTTGCCTCAAAGCCAATATCTCAAGGGACTATGAAAACTGCTTATTAGCATAGCAAACTTTTCCACAAAATAGGCCTTCTTACTCTCTATCAACTGCAAAATAAATATTACTCTTGTGTCTCTGTAAGCAGCCAGAAGAATATTACTCTTTTATTTTGTTATTTATTTATTTGGTTGCTCTGGGTCTTAGTTGCCTCAGGTGGGCTCCTTAGATGAGGCTCACCCGCTCCTTAGTTGTGGCATGTGGGCTCCTTAGTTGTGGCATGCAAACTCTTAGTTGCGGCATGCATGCGGGATCTAGTTCCCCGACCAGGGATCGAACCTCCGCCCCCTGCATCGGGAGCACAGAGTCTTTCCCACTGCGCCACCAGGGAAGCCCCAGAAGAATATTACTTGTCTGCCCATAAGTACGGGAGGCAACCAGAAGGCACTAGAGTCTTTATTCCGACTCAAGATATCCTCTTCAGTTTTTTTTTGTTGTTTGTTTAATAGTCTGTCCTCTTAGACCAAAACCTTCTGAGGGAATAATCTTCAACAAGTAGAATAATTGGTCACTGGCAAGTGAGGCTCCTACAAATCCAGTTTGGCTGCGTGGGGTTGGGGTGGTGGTGGAGCGCTGTCTGAAATGGCAGAGTATTATGGCACCAACAGCCTGCAAGCGTCACCCACTGCATTACCTGAATTGTATTCAAGGGGGCCGGGCTGACGGCCCAGCTGGGCCCTTGGGCCACAAGTTCATGGAGGCTGCTGGGCAGAAGCCGTCTCTGTCAGGTGACCTCATTTGGTCGAGGCTGCTAATTGTTTGCTCACTGTCCGTTCTCCCTTTGTTCCATATACCAGAAGCCCTGATTTAAAAAAACATTTTTTTTCATGGAAAGGCATCTTATGTTAAATACAGCAGTGTGTACATGTGAATCCCAAATTCCCAGTCTATCTCTCCCCCCGACCCTTCCTCTCTGGTAACCAGAAGTTCGTTTTCTGAGTCTTTTTATGTTTTGTAAATAAGTTCACTTGTATCATTTTTTAAAAAAGATTCCACATATAAGTGTTATCGTATGATATTTGACTTTCTCTGTCTGACTTACTTCACTTAGTATGATAATCTCCAGGTCCATCCATGTTGCTGCAAATGGCATTATTTCATTCTTTTTTATGGCTGAGTAATATCCCATTGTATATATACACACCATAGTTTCTTTATCCATTCATCTGTCAATGGACATTTAGGTTGCTTCCATGTCTTGGCTATTGTAAATAGTGCTACTATGAACATTGGGGTACATGTATCCTTTCAAACCATGTTTTTCTCTGGATATATACCCAAGAGTGGGGTTGCTAGAAGCCCTGATTTTTAAATGGACCCAGGAACACCTATAAAGGATTCATTTCATAGGTTCTCTTCCAACGAGCTGTGGCCAGAGACTACGTTTTGACCAGTGAGATGTACGTGGAAACACTGAGTGACAGCTTCCAGGAGACCTTGTTTTAGGACAGCTGACCTGGGCCCTTTTGTTCTCCCTCACCCTTTTCTTCAAACCCTTCCTTCCTGCTGACTAGATTGAGGGAAATGGCTGGTACTTAAGCAGCCCTCTTAGTCCATGAGGTAGAAGCCAGTTACAGAGGGTACCCAAAAAAACGTGAGCACTGGAGCCCTAGACCCTGACAACTTTATGAACTGGGCTACTCACCTCTGGATCCCTTTTACCTGAGAGAGAAATACACTTTCCTCTTGATTAAGCTATTGCGGGTTTTCTGTCACAGCTGAATTAAGTCTTAACTAATGCAACAGATAGCGCCTAAACACTTTCGTATTGGGAAATAATTTTAAACTTACAGAAAAGTTGCATGCATATTACAGAGAATTCTGGTGTACTCTTTATCCAGATTTGTCAATTTGTTAATATTTTGCCACGTTTGCTTTATCTTTCTTAACCTCTCTGTTTCACTTTCCCTTCATGCACACACAATTTTTAACCACTTGAGAAGGAACTGTGTACATCATGCTCCTTTACTCTTAAGTACTTCACTGTGAACAAGGACGAGAGCTCCCACATAACCATAGTCACCAAATTCAGGAACTTTAGCATTGATACAATACTATTACCGAATCTATAGTTCATATTCCAATTTTGCCAGTTGCCCCAATGTCTTTTCCTGGACAGCTACATGTAAAAGAATGAAATTAGAACATTCTCTAGCACCATATACAAAAATAAACTCAAAACAGATTAAAGACCAAAATTTAAGACCAGACACTATAAAATGCCTAGAGGAAGATATAGGCAGAACACTCTTTGACGTAAATCACAGCAATATATTTTTGGATCCACCTCCTAGAGTAATGGCAATAAAAAAACAATAATAAACAAATGGGACCTAATTAAACTTAAAAGCTCTTGCACAGCAAAGGAAACCATAAACAAAACAAAAAGACAACCTACGGAATGGGAGAAAATATTTGCAAACAACGCAACCGACAAGGGATTAATTTCCAAAATATACAAGCAGTTCACACAGCTCAAAAACAAACAACCCAATCAAAAATTGGGCAGAAGATCTAAGTAGACATTTCTCCAAAGAAGACATACAGATGGCCAAAAGTCACATGAAAAAATGCTCAACATCACAAATTAGTAGAGAAATGCAAATCAAAACTATAATGAGGTATCACCTCACACTGATCAGAATGGCCATCATCAAAAAGTCTATGAATAATAAATGCTGGAGAGGGTGTGGACAAAAAGTAACCCTTCTACACTATTGGTGGGAATGTAAATTGGTGCAGCCACTATGAAGAACAGTATGGAGGTTCCCTGAAAAACTAAAAATAGAGTTACCATATGATCAGCATTCCTGGGCATATATCCGGAGAAAGCTATAATTTGAAAAGGTATGTACACACTGCTATATATAAAACAGATAACCAACAAGGGCCTACTGTATAGCACAGGGAACTCTACTCAATACCTTGTAAAAGAATATTTATGTGTGTGTGTGTGTGTGTGTATACACACACACACCTATTCATACATAACTGAATCACTTTGCTGTACACTTGAAACTAACACAACATTGTAAGTCAACTATATTTCAATAAAAACTTACCAAAAAAAAGGACAGTCTCATTAAAAGTTATTAACCATAAGAAAAAGTTCAGGATCCAATTAGAATCATATATTTATTTGTTGTATCTCAGATAACCATTTTTAATGGAGTATTTCTTTTAAAAAAAGAAAAAGAAGAATCCAAATTAAAAAGAAATCAGATTATTTGCATATCCAGCTCACCGCCACTTCTACCTCTTTAGTGATTCACAAACCCGCCATTCTCCTGCCGTCAAGCTCAATTTTAGGCCCCTGAATGCAGCAGCACCCCCGCCCCAATGTATCCTTCTAGATCTGCCCACACCCCTTTCTCCCATTATTCCCCATGCTACTTCCAGGAGTTCTGAGCGTCCCCGTCACAGCGAGGCCGTGGTAACTTCAGTGTTAGCAATTCTCACCTACGGGGTAGTCAGCAGTGGAGATCACCCCATCGTGCACACCATTTCCAATAACTGCCTGATGGACTCAATACACTGGAAAAACTTGCACGGGGCACTTGACAAAGAGGTGGGAACAGTGATCGTTTAAGCCTCCTGGATGTAACCAGCCATTAAACAGTTGTCTAAGTTTTGTTCAGATGTAGCAGCAATCCATATCTTGAATGCATTTGATAAGGTGACTTAGGAGGTATGATTTATTCATCCTTGAGGGTTTATTTCCACCATATCTGTCTCTACAGCAAGAACCAGGCTTGCTGACAACCCATCGCTGATGTACAGCAGAGCTCTCGGCACCTTCACGGAGCTTATTCTTTAGGCACCAGTCAATTCCTTCCAGTTTATAAGGAAAGAGATAGGATTTTTTTAATTAATGAAATTTATTAATAGGCATAGATGGGTATATTACTAAATGGTCTAAAATGGTCTCTCGGCTCCCAAGAAAGAATTACCGAGGAATCATCAGGGGCGGGTTGGCTGCTGCTCTGTGGGGCGGGCAGGCGGCCTGATAAGTGAGTTGACAAGGACCCCTCCTTTGGACGCCTTTGGGGATCCTGCTGAGGAACCAGGGAAGCCCCACACCTAACGATAACCCCACTGGCCTAGGAGACACTTACGTGCTGTTTCTCTCCATTGAACTTGGGTCTCAGGCTGAAGCCTGGAGACTCCAGCCAGCTGGAAAGAATAGGGATGGGGTGGGAGGGTCATTGCACGTTCAGGGAAGACCGCTGTCTGCATAATTGCTGCCACATCTTCAAACTGCAGTTGCATTGATTCAGAATCACCGGATGGGGGAGAAGAAAACCATGGTCAGTGCAAACGTTTCCCCTGAGAAGGAAGCCGTCGTTAAAGTGCTTCCTGCTGTGGCTGTCAGGCGGGCATCCTTGCCCTTGTGCGTGCTCTGATGGCCGAGGGTGGGCCGGCTTAGAGGGAAGCGGGGCTCCAGGCCAGAGAGAAGAGGTGTGGCAGGCCGCTCCCACCTGTGACCTGGCACTTCTGGGGCTGTCCCTCCTGAGGCCACTGTGAGACTGTGTCACCTGCATTTCTTTTTTAGAACTTTGGACCTAAAGATAGAGACATCAGTGCTCTAACTTTTGTCCCCATCCAGCTGTAGCCCCACTGGGATGCTGCTATATCTCCCACAGTGGATACAGGGCAGGTACACAGCAGGCCTTCAATACACATTTGTGCGCTGAAGGAAGGATTTTGATCTAACCCAGAATCCCATCACCATAGACACCGTTCCAGAGGATACTGGGAGTGAAGAACTCCTGAAAACTGGACACAATCAACGCCCTCCAGGAAGTGTTTCCTGAGTCAGCTAAAAATCACTGTAATGGAAAAATGCCCTGGTTTCTAGAAAGAAAAGAAAAGAAAGGGAAAGGGAGGGAGGGAAGGAGGAAGGGAGGGAGGAAGGGAAAAAGAAAAAGTCAGTCACTAAAAACAGAGGCATGGGAGGGACTATAAGAGAAAAAATACAAGAGACAACCAAATGCAATGTGCCGATCATTTCCATTCTGATGCCACAAAGTATAAAAAAATGTTTTTGTGACAACAATATGAATATGCATGAGGTATTACATGATATTAAAATGTTACTGTTAATGTCATTAGGTATGACAGTGGCATGGTAGTTATGTTGTTGGTTTTTTTTTGAAGTCTTAGTCTGTTATCCATATTGAGTATTTATAGTTGAAATGAACTGTCTGGGATTCGCTTTAAATATAACAGCAAAAAACGAAACAACAAAAAGTTGGCACGGAAGGGACACGGCTGGCAAAATGTTGATAATTGTTGACACTGGGTTTGGATTCATGGAGGTTCGTGATACCATTTTTTCTACTTTCTGTGTAATTTTGAAACCTTTCAAAAGAAAAATATTTTACAAGTGGAATCCACAATCTCCAACCCCTGAACCAGGTCGTATCATCTTTTTTCCATTAGTTAATTCAATGCATATTTACTGAAACCCTGCTATGTGAAAAGCATTGAGGTAGGAACTGTGAGGGGTACAGAGCTACATAAGACATGATCAAATATCAAATATGTACAGGATAAATATCTCTGGTGGTTTATATTTGGTTGCCTGGGCGTGGGAAACCCTGACTCTTCCTGGGAGCTGGGTATGCTCATCAGTAGGCGGCAGCCTCCATTCTAAAGCTGGCCACACCCCTTACTAACCAGGCTGTCTTGGACCAGCCACCTACCCTTCCTAAGCCTCTGTCTCCTCATTTATAAAAAGCAGCTAATGGTAGGACCCACTTCGTGAGCTGGTTATGAGTATTAATAACTGGCTTAGCCTAGTACCTGCTTAGGCTATTGATACGGAGCCAATGACAATAACCCACATCATGATCTGGTTAGAGCAACCTAGCAGTAGCCCTTTGTGCCATTAGAAAAAAGTGCCCTTTTCTCAGGGCTGGCGCGGCCAGGAACAAGGGTGAAGGGCTTGGCTGGTTTTACCCCTGGCTGGGCTCCCCTGTGTAGGGCTCAACCTGTATATCATATGTGGGGCCTCTGCATACGTTTCCCAGGCCCACCCTGAGCCCCCTCAAATTTCCCAAAAGGAAGGAAAGCTCCAGAGCTTGCCTACAATTGAGCGTGTGGACGAATGTGCTTAGCATTCAAAAAGCACATCGGTGCTTGGCGCTGACCAACCTGTGTTTGGGGGTTACTGTGGCAGGATTGCCAGGTTAAGAAAAAACAACCACCTATACAGCAGACGCTTTACAACTAACTCCCCCCCTCCACCACCAGGCTTAATCTCACAGCGCTGGGGTCGTGTTAAACATGCCATTCTTAGTGTTCAATCCTACTGATGGATTTTAAAATTGTATTTTCATTTCTCCTAAATGAGGGTAATAGGAATGGTGACTAATGTATTAATGTAGATTAATTGCTTGTTTTACTGGGAATGAAAGTTACTTTATCACTAGTCTTGATTATCCCTTATTTTGTTTTGTCTCCTCTTTCTCCTCCTCCTCCCCACACCCCTTCTTTAATTAAAAGGCAAACACTGGGGGCTTCCCTGGTGGCGCAGTGGTTGAGAGTCCGCCTGCCGATGCAGGGGACACGGGTTAGTGCCCCCGTCTGGGAAGATCCCACGTGCCGCGGAGCGGCTGGGCCCGTGAGCCATGGCCGCTGAGCCTGCGCGTCCGGAGCCTGTGCTCCGCAACGGGAGAGACCACAACAGTGAGAGGCCCGTGTACCGCAAAAAAAAAAAAAAAAAAAGCAAACACTGTTATGGCCAACAATCAGGCCATTCACTTCAGCAAGTATTTTGCTATGTGGTGGATTGAAATGTACCATCCACATCCCAGCTGCAGGCGCCATTAATGCTTCCATGGATAGTCACACAAGTGCACATCTGTTTTGTAGATGCAAATGAAGCTAGAATGTGCCTGACTGCGAGGATGCCATTGTGAAGGGACACGTGCCTCACTCATGCAAAGCACTGGGCTGTAGGAGGAAATGTACATGGTTCACGTGTACCACATTCAGGACATTCAGGCATGGACAGATGCCATGTGTAGACATTCAGAAATCAAAAATGCAAATATATTCAAATCCATTCCAGACTATCTGGAAGGCTGGAGAAATATTTCATAAGGTTGGCGCTTTTGTCATTGCTATGGCCAAGGATCACAGGGAGCCTTCATCAATATTAACATCTTTACAAATACTATGGCTTAGGACTATCTTTTCTAGTAAAATGCCCTATAATTACATATACATTTGCATACATTTATAAATTTTGCATTACACCAGAAAAATGACAGGTGAAAAATGCTGCCTCAAGGGCTTCCCTGGTGGCGCAGTGGTTAAGAATCTGCCTGCCAGTGCAGGGGACACGGGTTCGAGCCCTGGTCTGGGAAGATCCCACATGCTGCAGAGCAACTAAGCCTGTGCGCCACAACTACTGAGCCTGCGTGCTGCAACTACTGAAGCCCGCGTGCCTAGAGCCGGTGCTCTACAAGAGAAGCCACTGCAATGAGAAGCCTGCGCACCTCAATGAACAGTAGCGCCCGCTCGACGCAACTAGAGAAAGCCCGTGCGCAGCAACGAAGATCCAGTGCAGCTAAAAATAAAAATAAATAAATTTATTTTAAAAAAATGCTGCCTCAAATAGTCAAGGGAAATTAAATCCAAATTCTTATACCAAGGTAGATTGCAATAGCACAGCATATTACACAGTTTTTTTTTGACTAGTCCGATAACTAAGACTACTGTCTTCCAGATAACAAGTGTAAGGATAATTTTTAAAAGCAAACAAGAAACATAAATCTATATTAAAGCATGGTGTGTGAGTCTACATTTTCTAAGGCATGCCAGTCACAATGATACACTTCTTCCAAGAATCTGCTTGAAATAATTGGCTCTAACTATGTCACGAGTAACAACCTCTCCACCCTTCAACATGGATTGACTTCTTGAAGAGAACAAGGTGCCTCCAGTACCACAGAATTTATATCAAATGAAAATCTTTTAAAGAAATTTGAGTAAGTGCTAGATTAGAGCTGGAAAAGTCAACACTTTGGGAATGTATTTTAAAGATCTTTTAACAATGCAATTAAGTCAACCACTGTATATCACTATGCTTTCTAATTTAAGAAACATTATTTTTATATCTTTAAGACTATTCAACTGGTTTCATTTGAGAGAATGAAAAATTAACATTTTGAGTTATTTCAAAGAAGGTCTCTATGGTTTTAATCTCAATCAATCCTGATTAGCCACTATGTGTATATTAAGGTCTTTTTCTAACTCCATGCTTCCCATTGTCTGCCTTTGGTCACTTTACAGCTATATACATTTTTTTTCTAGTTTCAAAAGCAATAAATGCTCTTTGCAAAAGTTCAACTGTCATCTATTATCCTACCACACAGAAATGATTACTTAACAATTTAGCATCATGTCAGATGGTTTTCTAGGCAAACATATTAGTAAAACAGTGCTTATTAAAACAAAATAATTCACAGTAATTTATCATTTCTTTTACCTTCCTACCAATAACATATCATGGATAACTTCCCTTATGGAAATGTTTGGGCCTATAAGCCTATTTTTTGGTGTGTAGCTTCTAGTATGCTGTTTTATGGATGTAGCATAATTTATTTAACCAATCCCCTATGTGGATAAATCAATATTATAAACAAATGCAAAAAAAAATTCTTGTACGTACACCTTTGCAAATTTCTCCTATTTAAAATGTTTTCTTAGGAATTCCCTGGTGGCCCAGTGGTTAAGACTCTGCACTTCCAATGCAGGGGGAGCAGGTTTGATCCCTGGTCAGGGAACTTAGATCCCACATACCCCATGGTACAGCCAAAAAAGAAAAAAATGTTCTCTTTACATATAAGTAGCTGGTTATACTTCCCCTGTTTTATTATTGTCTTTAAATCACCATAGATAAATCAAGAATTAAGTGACAAGGAAATTGGCAAATGAGCCTTGGAAAGTACATGTTTTTATATTTTATATTACTCAAACCCTTCATATTTTGTCATTTTCTATGGTTTTGAACCAGAGAATCTGAAGAAGAGAAATTCTAGGTGGAGGGATTTAGGGACACTTTCAACAACAAGCATAAGCCCTTGGGGGACAGAACCTCAGGCCTGTCTCCTTCCTGAACTGTGTTGTTAGTGAGGTTTTGACCAAAGTCTGTCTGCATCTCTCCTCTCCTGCACTTTTCGTGGGGCAGTTGCTCTACTCCCATTCTCACTGTGGGAGGTGTCAGGTTCTCTGCATCCCATAGTCATACTTTTCCCAGAGGCAAAGGGAATTCAGGAGCTGAGGGCTAGCTCATGCTAACTCTAGGTATGGCGTGTGGTGGTGAACTGGAAACAAATAACTTGTTAAAGATTCCAAACATGAAGATCGAATAAGATTTCAAAATAAATTTTGTTTCCTTGCCATTTCGTTGGACTGCTTTTGATCCTTTTGTAACACAAAATTTTCATTCAGGACTTCTTTCTATGTTGCAATTTGCCATTGCATCATCCTCCTGTCATGCTATATTTCTCAATGGGCTATTTGTTTAGAGACCTTTTACTTTTCTTTTTGCCAAGTTCTGTGAACAATGAATTACTTCAGTGGGAAACTCCATACCATCTTTGCAGAAAGATCATGTGTGCAATTGTACTCCTTTGTGCTTTCATTGGTTTGGTTGTACAAGAGAAATCATTTAAAAAATACAAAATCAGTAGTTCAGATTAAAGAGAAATAAATTCTCTTTAACCTGAAAAAGAAATGTGCTCTTTTCTTCCCTGGGCATTGTGATGTTCACCTTTAGCATGGAGTCATGAACTACAGGGCTTGGGGAACTTGACCGAGGTCACAACTAAGATATGAACCCAAACATTCTGGCTGCAGAGTCTAAATTCTTGATACTATATACTATATGGCTGATTCCACCACACACACCCAGTTTTGTGGTTAGGTAAAAAGTTTAAAAATTATTCGAGAGGAGAATTTAATCTGAGTTCACCAGATGGACTCCTGGGAGGTCAAAGCATCTCAAACTGAAAGCTAAAGATTAAAATGAAGTCTGCATAACGAATGATAGCATTCCAGATTCTGTTCTCTTTCATGCTCCCAGAATGGTGGAAATCAATTTTATCCATCCAAAGCAGAAGTATTCTTAGGAGACTTCTTAGTCTTAGAAGAAACTAAATGTTCCCATTAAAGAAAAATCCTTACAACACTGCCTTCTGGGGTTGCCCGAAGAAAAACTTGGCTCACTGCCAGATCATTCTTCAAAGGAGGTCCACCAATTATCAAACCAATCAATTACACAAAGGCTGCAATCAAACGTTTTACAGCCTCACTCTTAACTGTGTGTGGACAAAGATCTCCAGACACCTGAGTCTGAAACAAACAAACAAACAAAAATAATGGAACTCAGAGGCCATAGAAACAATACAGGGAGTAGAAGAAAGGTTTTTAAAAATCCACTGTGTTTAATATCTTTGGAGCCAAAAAAGAAGATACGCATCCATGAAATGACAAGATATTTTTTAAAAATTAAAAACCAAGAATGACACCTTAGAAATTAAAAATTTGAAAACAAAAGATCTCAATAGCATGAAAGATAAGAAAATTAGAAGATCAGTTCAAGTTGTGTGTTGTTCAGCTAACCAGAGTTCCAGAAGAGAAAACAGGAGGAAATAAAAGGGAAGGAATCAGTAAAGTGAAAATAAAGTACATTTTTCCAGAACTGAAAAGCATGAGTTTCTGTATTAAAAAGGGCCAAGTGATCAGAATAATTAATGAAAAAACACTCAAATCATGGCAAATAGCTGTGATATAGCAGAATATATAGGGAGAAAAAACACTGAAGGAGATGGAGAAAGGGAATGAATGGCAAAGGACTTCCCAGTAGCAATAATGGAGACCAGAGGCGAGTACATGAGCCTTTACAATTTTAGGAAAAACTATTTTCATCTAGAGATTCTATACCCAGCCAAACTATGAAGTGAGTGGGTAGAATAAAGACATTTTCAGATATACAAGGACTCAAAATTTACCTTGTATGTACCCTTTCTTTAAAAAGCTACTGGAGGATGTATTTCAGAAAAACAGAATTAAATCAAGAAAGAAAAAGACACTGGGGTCCAAGAAAAGAGAATTCAACACAGAAGAATTGACAAAAGCATGTCTCCAAACAACAGCTCACTGGGAGTAGAGAAAAAAACAACACAAAAAAACAGTCCAAACTGGAGAACAGAGGCCATGTGACACATCTGCTAGGACAGTTGAAAAAAATGTTAACAATTGGCCCATAGAAAATCTAATGAAAAAATGAAGTGTTTATTAGCTCTGGGTAAAATAAAATGCAGTATATAAACTACATTGCTCAGCAGTGACAACATTTATATAGTCATAATGTAAATAATGACTTAATCAAGACTTGCACTATAACTAAGTTGTGGGGAAGGAAGTGAGGAAACAGAGTATAAGAGAGAAACCTAAATTCTCGTCTTCTGTGACTGAGTCAACAGATAATACCCAAAATTGATCAGTAAACTGTAGTGTATGTATATGTAAGGAAATCTCAGGAAAAATATATGAGGGGTGGGTGATATTGGTTGCCTCCAGAGAGGGAATTAGAGAGTCTGGGGACCAGGGTTAAAAGGAGACTTTTCATTATTTTTACCCTTTTTTCTTTTAAATTTTGAACTGTGTTGATATACTACCTTTTTTTTTTTCTTGATATACTACCTTTTTGAATAAAGAAAAGAAATAATTTTAAAAAGTAGCAGAAAGAGGATAATTTTTAGAAACATGAAACAGCTAATGAAAAATGGTTAAGACTGTTCAAAGGGGTTATTTTTAGGAAGGAAAACTGGGGGATGGGGTAACAGATAAGAGCCTGCTGTATTTAGGTATAAGCCTTTAACAATACCATTTTATTTTTAAAATGAAGTGCATGTATTTATATAAATAAAAAGTCAGAACAACATTAGACTATGAGAACAATTGTAGAGATAAACTAGGTGAGGTGAAAGAAAACTGGCTACAGCAGGAATTTATGCAGATGTCAACCCTGCGTGAGCAAAACATTAATGTCTTTAATAACACCTTTTTCCCCCCCAAACACCTTTTGTCTAAAAAGGTACAGTAGAAAATAAATTTGTATGAGAATAACAAAAATAAATACTACTTAAATCTCAAAGAAGGGACATGTTTCCTAAGTTTCTTTACATTGCAGCACATTTTTAACATGTAAATCTAGAAAACTGATCCCAGAGTACATGACATGAGTTATGATTTTAGAAAATCAATAATCTACAAATTTCAGAAATCTTCAGTAACCACCTAACTGCATTAAAAGGCAACTAAAGAGGGATTCCCTGGTGGTGCAGTGGTTGAGAGTCTGCCTGCCAATGCAGGGGACACGAGTTTGTACCCAGGTCCGGGAGGATCTCATATGCCGTGGAGCGGCTGGCCCGTGAGCCATGGCCACTGAGCCTGCGCTCTGCAACGGGAGAGGCCGCAACAGTTAGAGGCCCGCGTACCGCAAAAAAAAAAAAAAAAAAAAAAAGGCAACTAAAGAAAGTAGTCTTGAATATGGCTATGTGTACTCGGGTAACATAAAGGTTAATTTTTCCCTTACGTCTTGGAAAAGCTAGGTTCTTACATGTTTTTAGGATTCTGATGCCAAAAAAATCTTACTCCTCAATTCCAGAGAGCATGATATGTGTGTCAACCCCTTTAATTCACTTGATCCAGTGGTTACTGATCACTTGGGCACAAGTGGCCAAAGGAAGATTCTCCCAGAATCTTGGGCATCATGGTTTCAAACTCTGTGGTCTGTTGGAGCTGCCCCATGAGGAAGAAGATTCCTTTTTATTAGCAAGATGTCATTTTAACTGAAGCCTGCAATAAGAGACCAACCCCTGACATCCCGCTTGCTCTGCTGCAGTCCAGAAACTGCTGCTTCTCATTTACTCACTCACTCATTGTGATGGTTAATTTTATGTGCCAACTTGGTTGGGCCATGGGGTGCCCAGATATCTAGTCAAACATTATTCTGGGTGTTTCTGCAACTGTGTTTTTGGATGAGATTAACATTTTAATTGGTAGAGTAAAGCAGATTGCCCTCCATAATGTGGGTGGGCCTCATCTGATTCACTTTATTATAAAGCAGAAACTAACACACCATTGTAAAGCAATTATACTCCAATCAAGAATCTTAAAAGTAAATAAAAAAATATAACACAACAAACTAGTGAATATAACAAAACAGAAGCAGACTCACAGGTATAGAGAACAAGCTAGTGGTCACCACTTGGGAGAGGGAAGCGGGAGGGGCCATACAGGGGTAGGGAATTAAGATGTACAAACTATTATGTATAAAATAAGCTACAAGGGTATATTGTACAACACAAGGAATATAGCATATATTTTATAATAACTATGAACGAAGTATATTGTGAATTACAATATTGTATACCCACCTGTAACTTATATAATACTGTACATCCATTATACTTCAATAAAAATTTTTTTTAGAAAAAGGACTAAATAAAACAAAAAGATGGACCTTCTCTCGAGTAAGAGCAAAATAACCAGCAGACTGCCTTTGGACTTCATCTGCAATATTGACTCTTCCTGCCTGATGGCTTTTACCTGGAACATTGGCTCTCCCTGCATCTCCAGCCTGCTGTCCTCCCTACAGATTGGACTTACCAACCTCCAAAATCACATGAGCCAATTCCAATCAGTCAATCAATCAATATCCTATTGGTTGTGCTTCTCTGGAGAACCCTGACTAATACACTCATTCAAACAAATGTTTATTTAACATATACTGTGTGCCAAGCAACAAGCTAAGTGCCAGGATAAAGAGTTAAAACGACGGTCCTTACCTTTGGAAACTTAGAAATTTGACAATAATGGTGACCACAAATAGTTTCTCCTAAGAGTAAGTTGGCAAGAGAGAATTTACACATGAATTTCGTTTAGGAGCTTGAGGCTTCATCAGGCTTATTCATGAGTAAAGCTTGATCAAATTTGCTTAAGTACTTGGCTTTTCCGGTCTTGCCTTATCTGTTTTTTCCCAGTGGATGGAAGGTTCTAGTGAAAAGCTACAACGTCCCACACCCTAATAGGCCAGCTGCTGAGGACACAGTGCATTTACCTGCTGGTGGTCCGTGCAGCTACCCTTACTACACTTCTGAGTGGGTCTTAGACACAGTTTTCCACCTTGAAATACTGGCCAATAGTCAATCATCCAGGAAATTTGCTGCACCTGCCTTGTACCGGTTGGTTTATGAGAACTAGATGATTCAAAGAAAACTAGTCCTGGTCTTGTCTGTGAGAATTGTTTGAATGTGAACCATTCACTCATTAGAGAACTAATGAAACCCAAACTGGGGAACAGACTATTCCAAAGGATTCTGCTGTGTCTCATACTGTATGAGAATAGAGTAGAGTGTACTGGAAAGAGCTATGGCTTTAAAGTCAGACTGGTCTGAGGCAGACTCCTGGGCCTGCTTCTTAGTAGCTGGTGACCTTGGACAACTGATCCAGCCTCTCGGACCTTCTAAAATGAGGACAACAGTACCTTCTCACAGGATTCCTGTTAGGACTCAATGGGATCCCAGCTGCACCGTGACAAGGACAGTGTCTGCTATATAGCACACATGCTAATCCACGGAGTCTTGGTGGATCTTTGATCCATCTCTGTGCTTGTAAAAGCAGTAGGGTTGGTTATAAACATTAGCTTGCAAAGCATTTCTTTATAAAGGAAGGATTACAGTTCTCATTTCAAAATTTTGTGTTGAGCTTTTTGAACAAAGGACCTACGTTAGTTCCAAGTAAAACAAGATCTTTGTTACTCAGAAAACTAGAGGATGGCTGGTAAGTGGATGTCCAAAGGATCTGACCAATGAAGAGCTAATTCACACTGGCAAGAAGACCGTGCCTGGTCTCCCTCTCCCTCCTAGGGAAACATAAATGTGAATGAAAGAACAGAATATGGAAGGCTTTACTGTTTGTGAGGCACGGAGCTGGCCCCCAGCCCTCCTCGCCCCCCTTTAAAAATTAAGCCTGGAAAATAATCATCTTCTAAAAATCCTGATACTACCTCACAAGACTGATTTGTTTTCCTTTGGGGAAACTAATGAGATCAATGATTTTTGCTGGATTATCTCAGAAATGTTTATTCTTAGGAACTTGGTGAGGGGGGAGAGTCAAATAACAAAGTTTACTCCGCTTCAGGATTATGTTTAATAAAGACAAACTCAAAGGAATTAAGGAAAGGAGGGAGGGGAGGAGTAGGGAGAAAAATTCCAGAGAAACATTTCGCTCAGAAGGGTTATAAAAACACTCTCAAAACCACAGTGTGAAGACTGCAACTGACTCATATTCTAAAAATAACACCAAACAATTCTGGAAAGTTGTAAAATAGAGATATAACAATGGAAACGTATTGCTCATTGCCAAACCAAAAGCATAGTAAAGTTGTAACTTTTACTTAAAAGAGCTAAAAATAAAGGGTTGTGGGGAAAAGTCCAAGAAGAATGATATGCTAGTGGAAATGAGGCAGTCCTATATATTGAATAAAAATTTTTGAGTAGTGAATGTTCACAAGGTTCGTCTGTCAAAAAAGTAACTGACAGAGTTTATCACATCATTAAACTCAGAGCTACTGTTAGTTCTCCAGGGAGGCTGGAGGCCAATACAATACTGGCCACAGATCACAGTTTCCTGACAAACCATCTTGAGTGGCAGTCTTCTCACAGATTTAGAGGAGTGTATTTAAATTCTGGTTAATTTGTCCAAGTATTAAAGTTTGAATTACAAACACAAAAAAGAAGAGAAAACAAATCCAAGCAGAGATTCAAACGGTCATGTAGGAATTTGTAAAAATTTAGTGAGCTTTTTTATAAGTGGTACAAGACATTTTCCTTTTCCTAAAGATTCTACGATGGTGCCATATTGTCTTAAGAACAAGTTCAAATTCCTTATTCTTTGAGGATATTGAAGTTGGATAGAGCCTTACTGTATGTCTTTCTTCTTAACAATACTCATGATAGGGCTTCCCTGGTGGCACAGTGGTTGAGAGTCCGCCTGCTGATGCAGAGGACACAGGTTCGTGCCCCGGTCCGGGAAGATCCCACATGCCGCGGAGCGGCTGGGCCCGTGAGCCATGGCTGCTGAGCCTGCGCATCCGGAGCCTGTGCTCCGCAACGGGAGAGGCCACAGCAGTGAGAGGCCCACAGACCGCAAAAAAACCCACAAAAACAAAAAACAATACTCATGATAGGTTAATCATCTGGGTGCCATGAACCATGCTGAACCCTTTACATCAATTCCCTTTATTCCTTAAAATAATGAAATGTTTGTCCCCACTCATTGAAGAGGAAACTCATCTATGTGTGTTATGCAAATTGCTCAAGGTCACACACCTTTGGGATACAAATACCTATCATCTGCCTCCAGAGAGAAGGCCTGTTTTCTTTCTCTCTGTTAACCATCAAAAGTGAGCTGCCAACATGAAAAGATGCTCAACATCGCTTATCATCAGGGAAATGCAAATCAAAACCACAATGAGATATCACCTCACACCCGTCAGAACGGCCTTCATCGAAAGAAAGAAAGAAAGAACTCTCCTCCTTCCAATGATTATAAACTATTTTCCTTAAAAAAAAAAAAAAACAAGGAACACACATAACAAATGGTGTGGATGTGGAGAAAAGGGAACTTTCATACACTGTTGGTGGGAGTGTAGACTGGTGCAACCACTGTGGAAAAGAGTATGGAGGTTTCTCAAAAAATTAAAACAGAATTACATATAACCCAGCAATTCCACTCCTGGGTATATATCTAGAAAAAACAAAAACACTAACTCGAAAAGATACACTCACCCCAACGTTCATAGCAGCACTATTTACAATAGTCAAGACATGAAAGCAATCTAAGTGTCCATCAACAGAGGAATGGATAAAGAAGATGTGGCATTTATATACAATGGAATACTACTCCACCATAAAAAAGAGTGAAATTTTGCCACTTGCAGCAACATGGATGGACTTGGAGGACATTATGCTGAGTGAAATAAGTCAGACAGAGAAAGACAAATAGTGTATGATATCACTTATATGTGGAATCTAAAAAATACAACAAACTAGTGAGTACAACAAGAAGGAAACACACAGAAATAGAGAACAAATTAGTGGTTACCAGTGGGGAGAGGGAAGAAGGGGGGGCAAGACAGAGGTAGGGGATTAAGAGGCATAAGCTATCATGTGTAAAATAAGCTACAAGCACATATTGTACAATGTGGGGAATATAGCCAATATTTTATAATAATTATAAATGGAGTATACCCCTTAAAAATTGTGACTCACTATATTGTATACCTGTAACTTATATAGTATTATACAGCAACTCTACTTCAATTTTTTAAAAAAAGTGAGTTCCCAAATCCATGACTTTTGAGCCACTGCTTAAGCTGTCTGCCTTTAGGTGAAAAATACCTCCACCTTCTCTGCTTACCTTTCCAGTTCTAGACCATTTCTCAAAGCCCTGGAGCCACCACACAGTACCTGATCATACCCGCAAGCATCAATGTTCCCCTTTCTGGCTTTGGCATAGAACAGACTGTCTGTGTCACTTGCTCCCACATTTGATTAGTCAGTCTAGCGCTCCACCTAACACTTTCTTCGTTATACTCTTTATCTGTTTTTGTGTGTGTAAATCTTTCTTCTAACCATGATGGCAAGAGCTGGTTTTTAAAATGGTCATATGCTTCCTTCTTTTTTCATACTGAGTGGGAGAAACAGGGTAACTATTTCATAGATTTAATTTAAAATTTTCTGCATTTTGGCAACATGGAGGTACCTAGAGCTTATCATACTAAGTAAGTCAGAAAGAGAAAGACAAATACCATATGATATCACTTACATGTGGAATCTAAAATAGGACACAAATAAACCTATTTACAAAACAGAAACAGACTCATAGATGCAGAGAACAGAAGGGGTGGGGGAGGGATGGAGTGGGAGTTTGGGGTGAGCAGATGCAAACTAGTATATGTAGGATGGATAAACAACAAGATCCTATTGTATCGCACAGGGAACTATATTCAATATCCTGTGATAAACCATAATGGAAAAGAGTATGAAAAAGAATATATATGTGTAACTGAATCACTTTGCTGTACAGCGGAAATTAACACAACACTGTAAATCAACTACACTTCAATAAAACTTAAAAAATAAAATTTTCTGCGTTTTGGTTACCCACTATATATAACTACCCATTAGGATAATTTACTTTTTGGCTTACCACTATATGGTGATGAGAATAATCTACTTTAAAATAAAATTTCCAATGGAATTGTTGTTTTTTTAAACCCTTTATAGTTCATATCACTGCATAATTGAACTTTACTAATATTCTTATTAATCTCATTTAACAAGAATATTTGATCATGCAGGACAGAGATGAACTAAAGGGTCATGAACATATAGTTGCATTTTAGCCAACAGTATCAAATTTCCCCTTAATCAATTTTTCTACCACCATCATGAAGAAATTCAAAAAAGTGGAATGGAGTTTTACCTTTTCTCTCTGTCCCTGGACACACATAAAGAGATCTTCTGTTAAGAGTAATTTACTAAAAAGAGCCAACAGGAAGTTTATAGGATGGAAAGACAACCGGATAAACTACCTTAAGAGAAACTAGAAGCTGCTTGCGTAACCCTGGTAGACAGCTCACGGGCCAGGATGCTCCATAGGCAACCTGTCATTATCAAGCCAGAAATGGACGGAACTTGCTGTTCCAGGCATTGGAGGGCAGGCAATTGGTATATTTAACAGTCAGCCTGGGCTATGACTGGAAGAAGGACAGACATAAAGGGAAGCTGATTCCAAAGAACACTGAAGGTTGGTCCCAGGACTAAAAGGAGCACGAGTGGGAGCAGTCTTGTATGCGGCCCATTCCTGAGCCACAGTCCTGAGGCTGCACGGTGCTGTGAAGTGAGTCAGACCCTCAAAGGGACCTCACAGCACCCCACCTTACACCCTGGTCCTCCGAAGCTGGTCCCCGGCTAGTGGCAAAGGCTGATGGGGTAGAATGTGTTCATCTAGGATTCCCATGGGAGAATCAAATCAACCACTTTTTTTTATGCAGTCATTAGGAGAGACGAAGATTATACCAGAGCAGAGCATCTCTGCCACAGCTTAAGGCCTTGGCAGCTCAACATTAGGGCTGATATGGCTTCTGCCCCCTCCAAGAAACTAATTTCTGGGTTTTGGCACCCAGAATCCAGCCAAACACCTGGATCCTATTTCCTTCTCCTTTCTCAGCACTGTTTCCACATTCTACCTGCAAAACTCTCCTTCCTTTCTCCTTGATAGTGAAATCTTTGATCACAGGTACTGCTTTTTTGACTGGAGAACCGAGGGGCTGGCAAAAGGACTGAAGACAACATGGCCATGGCTTTGGGAGGTTTTGCACAGCCTGCAGAGGGGAGCCAGGCATCTGTTCAATTACTCTGGTTTTGCCTGCCTACCCAGAGCCTATGGGAAGCGAAAATGGCAGCTGCTCAAATGCTTTTTTCATTTACGTACTGGGGCCGCCTTACTTGACAAAGCTGTTTTGAACAAAGCTGGCATCTGCTCGTTGCCCTGGGGTAAGTGGCCATCCCCTCTGTGCTGAATCCCTGCCACTGTGCACACCCAGGTCTGTGCGTTAGTCTGCAAGGCTGCCTTGTGTCTGGGGAGGGAGGTACCACCCTGGTCTCAGCATTACAGTGGGAGGAACAGCCAGAGAGAGGCAGGTGTTCCGCCTTCCTGTTACTTCACCTGACCCCACGTCCGAGCAAAATAAAAGCAGCCCTAAACCAGAGGGAAAAGGCAGGGAGAATCCAGCCAAGTCGCGTTTTAAGGTCCTCTGAGTTTTTCTACTTCTGGCTAAGTTACTATCTGTGGAAAGTGGTGTTGAATGCCTCCTCTTTGCTCGTGGAGACACACCTTCTCCCGTTGCTTGTGAAGCTTAGGGAAGGCTTAAGGGAAATTTAAAAGATGTGTGGACTGGGAACTTTTTTTTTTTTTCGGGTACGCGGGCCTTTCACTGTTGTGGGCTCTCCCGCTGTGGAGCACAGGATCCAGACACTCAGCCTCAGCGGCCATGGCTCACGGGCCCAGCCACTCTGCAGCATGTGGGATCCTCCCGGACCGGGGCACGAACCCACGTCCCCTGCATTGGCAGGCGGACTCTCAACTACTGCCCCACCAGGGAAGCCCTGAACTGGGAACTTTTGAAATCACATTTCAACATCAGTGCTGCTTATATGCATGGACAATTTTTGGTACCCGTGCCCTCCCCCCAACCCAAGTGACAGCAGAAGGCAGCTTCAGGACAGTTCCCAGGCCTCCCATAGAACGGATCAAGCCTCCCAATCCTCACTCGCCTTATCTCCGTGATCAGCAGAGGCAGCCAGAAACTCTGAGTGGTAGACGTTGGGCAGGGGGCATGCTGGTTACTTCTTACCTCGGGGGCCTGTGGGCATTATCGCAATCCCCAGGGCCAGCCCCTTTAACTTACAGTCAGGGGAAGCTTAGGGAACAGAGAATGTTTCTTCATTCAACTAATCTAGAGACATCTATCAAAGTCTACAAATAAGAAATGCTGGAGAGGGTGTGGAGAAAAAGAAAACCCTCCTGTACTGTTGGTGGGAATGTAAATTGGTGCAGGACTATGGAGAACAGTGTGGAAGTTCCTTAAAAAACTAAAACTAGAGCTACCATATGATCCAGCAATCCCACTCCTGGACATATACCTGGAGAAAATGATAATTCTAAAAGATACATGCACCCCAATGTTCATAGCAGCACTATTTACAATAGCCAAGATGTGGAAGCAACCTAAGTATCCATCAACAGATAAATGGATAAGGAAGATGTGGTACATATATACAATGGAATATTACTCAGCCATAAAAAAGAATGAAATAATGCCATTTGCAGCAACATGGATAGATATAGAGATTATCACATTAAGTGAAGGAAGTCAGACAAAGACAAATATCACATGATATCACTTATATGTGGAACCTAAAAAAAATGATACAAATGAACTTATGTACAAAACAGAAATAGATCCACAGACACAGAAAACAAACTTATGGCTACCAAAGGGGGAAGGAGAGGAGGGATAAATTAGGAGTTGGCGATTAACAGATACAGACTACTATATATAAAATAGATAACCAACAAGGCCCTACTGTATAGCACAGGGAACTCTACTCAATACCTTATAATAACTTATAAGGGAAAAGAATCTGAAATAGATACATATATATACACATATAAGTATAACTGAATCACTTTGCTATACACCTGAAACTAACACATTATTGTAAATCAACTATATTTCAACTTAAAAAAGAATAAATAGATAAAATAAATTTACTAAAACAAATAACGAAACAAAGCAAAACAACAGAACTCAAACTAGAAGAGGCCCTGGGATAGGCCCTAGTCCTGCCCCTGCTCCAGCCCTGAAGAGAAGGCACAAGTCTGTGGCTGAGGTTGCCTAACCTGGCCTGTGGGATGTGTTCTGTTTGGCAAGCACAATTTACTTTTAAATGTTTTACTCTTACTTAGTTGCAACCCTTAAAGATATGAAGATTTCATATTAATAAATAGATAACTGGATTTCCAGAAATCCTTGATAAAGTGGAAGACCTGGCAAAGCTGGCTGACATCCCCGTGCGGATCATAGCTGCCTTCCCTCCTTAAGCCCCAGCAGCCCCTGGCCCTCCTCCGGCATTTATGCTCCCTGCTGGTCCCTGCAGCCATGGACTTTGCCCTCTTAGGCGTGACCAATGTTTCCCTATCTCAGGTTTCACCTAGGAAGCTCTAACAAAATATCCACACCCACGTTGAGACGAGTGAAGACAGAATCTGGGCCTAGGGAGGGACCTGGGCCTTAGAAGAGTTTTAAAGTCCCTACATGATGCGAGCAGGCAGCCAGGTTCATGCAGGGCGGGGGCTAGACCATGAAGGGCAGGTGGTAAATTATTCTCCTTTTGAAGCTCCTCAGTGCCTCATTTTATTCTTTCACCATTTTAGAAGTTCATTCTATTCTATCGAAACCTGGTTTTCTCTTATTCCATTCTTTTCAGAACCTCACCCAGCCTCAGGATTTTAAAAAAATATATATATTTTTGAAAGCTTCTCCTCTTTCTGCTACATTGTTATTTTGGTTGCTCCATTCTGAACCCCCTCCTCCAGTTTCTCCACATTCTTTTTAAAGTACAGTGGACAAAATTAGAAACAATACCCTAACCATTATTTTACTAGAGTAGAATTCGGTAGGGGCGTTTATTCCTGGTTCTATCATATCATACTTAACACCTCAGAACCACATTAATTTCTTTTCACAATGCTTTTTTTTTTTTTTTTTTTTTTTTTTTTTTTTTTTTTTTTTTTTTTTTTTTTTTTTAAACTTAATTATCATCTGGTTTTTGTTAACAAGGAACTCATTTGCAAAAACCTGAAACACCACACTCCAGGATGGAAAACCAAGTTTGGGGGCAAATAAAGCACCGAATATCAACCCTCGTCTCCCTGTTAGAGGGACATCAAACTTCCTCAAGGGCCACAACCTGATAATGTAAAATTAAAAAGGCCACATGGGGAGCTTCCTGGTGGCCTACTGGTTAGGATTCCGGGCTTTCACTACTGTGGCTGGGGTTCAGTCCCTGGTCAGGGAACTGAGATCCCTCAAGGCATGGTGTGGCCAAAATAAATAAATAAATAGGCCATATTCATATCCATGACAGTTTTACTTCTTCACCTATACATTAATTTCCTCCCAACAGGCTAGTCTGTTTTTAGGGAATTTCCAAGCTAACTTGATAACTGCTTTTCTTAGGGTTATTTATTTATTTTTTTCCATTTTGTAGGCTTCTCCTTTCTTTCCTTTTTGTTTTCATTAACATAATCCTCAACTATCAGGTTATAACAGAAAAGTTGCTTAGTGGGAGACAGGATTGGAACACCAGCATCTCTCTATTATTTTGTTGTGCTCATTTTATAGATTAGGAAACTGAGGCCTGGAAAGGCTCCCCCACCCCACAGCTGACTGCCCATACACCCAACATGGGAGGAGTCCTGGCTCTGGTCGGCCCCCTGGGCGAGGTGAACCTTACCTGACGCTGGATATCAGACAGCACAGCAAGAAATCCAGCCTCAGAGATGGTAGGAGTGAGACTTTCGATACAAAGTCTGGGTATCACACATTCGGGCCTGAACCAGATAGACATGGAAACGCACACGAAATACTGAACGTGATATTCCGGAGCCAGCTGACGCTGTTAAACGCTCCTTGGAACTCCTAGGGGAAAGCCAAGGTTCTTTAAGGAATACATAAACCACGGAGCCACCCTGGCATAATGCCAGCTCTGGAATTTTGGAAATCTTGTCCAGAAATACATATAAAACCGAAGCTGAGCTTCAAGATTCCCTCTAGCAACCAATAGTAAGAAAAAGCACACCCCTTCACACTCATACTTCGGGGAGAAAAGGGAATTATTTACGCACGGTGTTCATAACATATCTGCCCTGTTAGAACACAGTGTGAGAGGAGGCGAAGGGGAGGAGCAAGCTCGGGGTTTGGGACCTGAGGCCCAAGAGGCTCTTAAATCGCAAAAGAATCCGGATGGGCCAACGTCGGGAGGCGCCGCCACTCCCGGGTCCCCGCAGGCCTGGCCGCGGTGGTCACTGCCATTGCACAAGGGTCCTCCCGGGCGGGAGGCCTAATCTCATTGTTTCGAGCTAACCGTAAAATGCAGCTTCTCCCCTTTCTAAAAACGGACCCAAGGTACTGGGGGCTCAACAGGACTGTCTCCCCTGGCTGCCTAGGCCCGAGGTCTTTTCTTTGTGCATCCGTCCCCAAAGCACAGGACCAGATCCCAAGGCGTGCGCTAGAAACCGGGCGCTCCAGCCCCCTCTCGCAGCCAGCCCGGTTGTCGCCTCCGTGTCGCGCCAGTGCGCACCACCTACAGACAAGGCGTGGCGACGTGCGTCGCGAGGCCCTCCCGCAGCCCGATCCCCCGCGGGCCGGCCTCTCCTCCCGCTGCCTTTGCGTCCCCGCCACTAGGCTGTAAGCCCTAGGAGCCGAGTCGCCTGCAAGCAGTGCGGAGCCACATATACTCACGTTTCCAATTGTTCTCGTGAAATGCGCGCACTCCCCGCGGCCACTAATAGAAGCCAGAGAAAGCGCTCTGAGAGCCGCCTTTCAGGCAGCGAGAAGTGACAAGCTGGCGCCCCGCTGAAAGCCCCTCATTTTCTGCAGGCTCACTCAAAATGCGCCTCGGTGCCGCCAACGCAGCTGCCAGGTTTAATAACTGTGTCAGACAGCCCCTCCCCCCAAAAAGAGACACAAAGATGACAGGCTAGGGACCAACGAGAGCATGTTCGACCGCAGTCACCCTGCCTCATCCCTAGCGATGCCGCAGCTGGAATGACTGCGCAGGCACGGACCGGGAAAAGGTTCAAACTCCAGCCTTGAACTAGGAATTCTCCAGAAACCTCAGTTCTTTCCTAGTCGCTCTGAACATAAAACTGATACTCTTCCCAACGATACTTGTGAAACAAAGCAAGAGGGCGAGTGCCTTTCCAGTTAACCCAACCTGGCGTCTCAAATGTAAAGGGGACTTAGAGGAACGCAGCAAACCTCAAACCTATTAATACTTGATTTTCTGGGCACTGGTGGAATATCCTGGCACTATGCAAAGCGCAAGAAGCTCATCAAACTGGGTTTCGCTCACGTTTTGTCGCGCACACGAATGCTCCAGCCTCTCCAGAGGACACTGGCCAGGAGAACCTTACTGTTTGGGGGGGGGTCCTTTTCAGCTCCTCCTCGACCTGGACCATCTCCAAAGCGCGGGCAGCGCCTCGAGAGCCACTGAGTTTTTATCAAGCCGGAAGGAGTTAGTGGTTCTGGTTTACATGTGAAATATCCCACCGAAGGTAGTGCTTGATAAAATATAGTACATATATAACCCGTACAGGGCGCTAGGGGCCCAGCCCCGCCCTGAGGGTTCCTCCCAGCGCCACCCGCTGCGCCCGCCGCACCTGCTTCTGCGGGGAGTGGTTTCCGTGGAAACTCCGGAGAGCCAGTCCTCCCTTTGGACACGCTGTTACCCCGACAACTGCGACCTAGCATTAGGCGGTCCAGGAAGGATGGCAATGGATGCCTGCGTTAAATCACAGATTCAGAGAGATTCTCAAGGGTGGGAGGGCAGAAACAGGAGGGCAGTGAGTGATATTTGGGAATGGAGGCGGAGCCGCGGGAGTCTGCTTGTGGGTGGGGATAGTGGACGTCGCAGGCCCGGGGGCCCGCATATCTCCCCCCCCTTCACCCCCCCCACTAAACGAGTTTACACTTGGTTCTAGAACAAATTCCGTCATTCTCTTCAGCATATTTCCTTTTCTCTATTTTGCTTAAGATACTATATAAAAGTTATTTTGCACAGACGAAGCAATAGCTAGGTCCCGGTAGAAGTGAGGAGAGGCCCACAAAGACGTGTGAAGCCGAGGGGAGACCTCGTGTGAATAATATTTGACTGTGCGCTCTCTGCACTATCCGGCTACGGAAAACACATGCTACAAAATTAAACTCATGTGATGGTTTGGGTGGGGAAAAGGAGAAGGGTGGATGAGACTATCCTTGTTTGTTCAAAGGTTCAATGTTCGTGTGCCATCTTGTTAATTTTGGATATGGGCACTTGATACTTGTCAAACAAGTCGGTATTCACAAGTAACATGAAACAAGTTAATGTGCTTCGTGCAAGGCATAATGGGATTGCAGACAATTCCTCCAGACGGTTCCTCCTTATTCTAAATTGTATGTTTCGTATCTGAGTTATTGAAAGTTTAAAATCAATGGCATATTTGAATTGAGGAGACTTTACTATACACATTATAATATGATGATGATTTTAATTAACCTCTGGGTTGAGACTGAAATACACATATTTGTATGTATGTGTGTGTGTGTGTATACACAAACTCATCTCTTTAAAAGTCATAAATGCATTTCTGTTAAGTTCCACATGCACCTAATTTTCATAAAGGAAGTGATATTTCTATATTTTAAGAAAACAGTTTATGTGAAAGAAAACACATAGGAAATTTTTGTCATAAAGCAAAGACTTTCATCAAGAAGAACCATCTAATTTACATGTTTTGAAAATCCACATGCTGTATCCTGAATCTGCTTTGAAGCACATAATTTTGGAATCATGTGATGTGATGTTTATCTGCAAATGAAGATCTCTAAAACAAAAAAGTATAGCCAGCAATAGAATAGTCATCCACTTCTCTCTCTTATTACATTTCAAGTTTGAGAAAATAAAAGTATCAAATAGATTATCTTCACGTCTAACAAAATTTAGCAGTGAATACTGTAGAAGAATAGGGGTAAAGAAGTTAAAACATACTAAGCAATGAACCATTTAAAAATATTGCTCCAAAAAATAATTAAGAGGAAGACGATTATATTTAAAATATCATATTCATAGGTAATATTAACTGAGAGTCAAAACAGTAGATAGTTATGATCCCAATTTTTTTCAGAGTTATGTGTGTGTGTACCTGTACATATGACAATGATGGTGCAGGGGAATTCTCGGCTTTACACTTGCCTATATCACTTGCCTATATTTTCTCTACACTTGCCTATGGCTTCCACAACAAATATTACCAGTGAGAGCAGTGCAGTAGGCTGCTTGAGAGAGGAGGCTCAGAATCAAATAGACTTGGCTTAAGTTCCAGCTGACACTTCCTGGCTATGTGTGTTTTCTCATTTGAAAAACTTGGCTAAGAATAGCACCTTCCTCATGAGATGGTTGGGAGGATCAAGTAATATAAGACCTCAGCACTGGGCCTGACACTGTGTTCATTATAGCAAATACATGAATCCCAATTTTTAGGCTACTTTTCCCAGGATTTTAATTCTACACTGAATATTTTCGAAGCTTCCTTTAGAAATTATTGTTTCATATATGCAATGTTGTTTACATTTGTCCACAGTTTTTACCTAAACTTCTCGTCATTCCTTTTTGCATCTCAGAACTTCCTCTGGGATTACTCTCCTTTTCCTTAAAGTACATCCCCAAGAACCTTCATAGTGAGGATTTTTGTTACTGAAATCTCCCAGTTTTGGTTGGATAATGTCTTTCTTTTGATTTTGTTCTTGAAATATGGCTTCACTTGACATATAATTTTAGGTTCATGGTTATTTTCAATCAGCACTTTGAAGATACTCCACTGTCTCCTGGCTTCACTGTTGCTAATGAAGAATAGCTGTGGTGTAATTTTCGCTTTTTTCTGGATATCTGTCAACTTTGAATGTTTTGTTCTTTGTTATGCCCTTATTCCATTATCTTATCTCTTTAAAAATATTAAACACACTTATTTAATATTCTATGCCCAATCATCTAGTATTCATAGCCTTTACAGTTTATTGGCTCACAAGAGTCTCATTTCTTTATTTATTTAGTGACCTTTTTTTTTTTTTGCGGTACGCGGGCCTCTCACTGCTGTGGCCTCTCCCGTTGCGGAGCACAGGCTCTGGACGTGCAGGCTCAGCGGCCATGGCTCACGGGCCCAGCCGCTCCACGGCATGAGGGATCTTCCCGGACTGGGGCACGAACCCGTGTCCCCTGCATTGGCAGGTGGACTCTCAACCACTGCGCCACCAGGGAAGCCCTTAGTGACTTATTTATTGTGAATTCACATACCTTTGAACTTTATCAGTGGGATCTCTTTGAGTCCTGTGTTAAAGTGAAATGCTCGGGTAGATGGGCTGGAGAGGTGGAAGCACTACCAACATGGGACCACTTTAAAATAAATTTTATGTTTAAAGTTTTCAGGTCCATGTAGGAGATGTAAATTTCAGGCTCAAACACTTGTGAGTGGAAGCCTAAAATTGGAAGTAGTTTGGGCAGAGTTTTCTTCCCAGTGCCAGGACTGAGGTAGGTGACATTTCCTTATGCAGGCAGGCTGTGCTCTGGTATAGCCATTGTGCTGTCTTTCAGGGGTTCTGGCCTCCCACCCTATTCAAGCCCACTGCTTTTTATCTCCTGCCTCCTGGATGTGGCTCATTCAAACTGAGACTCTGGGGTTGGCCAGTGCCCCCTCTCCTTCACCCCTCTCAGCAAAGGCCTGCTTTCCCCTCTACAATCAAGCTTCTTCATAGTTCTGCCTTCCCTTTACTTTACCACCAGCTCCGCAGTGCTTTGAAAGAGTAAGACAAACAATTCAATTGTTTTAAATAGGCAAAAGATTTAGACAGACATTTCACTGATGAAGATATATAGATAACAAATAAGAACATCAGGGAAATGCAAATTATGAAATACCACAATGAAATACCACTACACAAGAATGGCTAAAAGATGAGAAAGACTGACAATATCAAGCATTGCCAAGAACATGGAGCTACTGCAAACCTCAGACGTTGCTGATGGGCATTTAAAATGGTATAAACACTTTGGGAATCAATTTAGCAGTTTCTTATGAAGTTAAACATACATATATGTATTCATTTTCTATTGCTATAACAAAACCACAAATTTAGTGGATTAAAACTACAGTTAGTTTTTATCTCATAGCTGTGAAGGTCAGAAGTCTGGGACAGTGTGGCTGGGTTGTCTACTCATGGTGTCACAAGACTGAAGTCAGGGTGTTAGCCAGACTGAGTCCTCTTCTGGAAGTTCTAGGATGAAATCCACTTCCAAGCTCACTGAGTGTGTTGGCAGAATGCAGTTCCTTGTGGTTGCAAGACTGAGGTCCCCATTTCCTTGCTGGCTGTCAGGTGAGGGCCTCTCTCTTAAGGGGTCCTCTCTGTCTTCAAGTCAGTGAGGACGCATTGAATCTCCCCTGTGCTTCACATCTCTCTGACTTTTTTTTTGTCTGAAAGTTTTTAAAAGGCTCACATGATTAGATTAGGCCCGCCCAGCTAATCTCCCTTTGCCGTGTTAAGGTAACATAATCATGGGGGCGATAGCTCATCATATTCACGTGTCCCACTGACACTCAAAGGGGAGGGAATTAGGCAAGGGTGAGTGTCATTGGGAGTCTTTCTCAGAATTCTGCTTACCATACCATATGAGCCAGCCATTCCATTCCTAGGTATTTACCCAAGAGAAGTGAAAATATATGTCTACCCAAAGACTTAGAGGTAAATATTTATATCCACTTATTCATTATAGCAAAAAGCCAGAAAGAACTCAAATATCCATCAACTGGTGAATTAATAAAACAGATTGTGGTATATCCATTCAGTGGAACACCACTCATCAATAGGAAAGGAGCAGACTCCTGCCACGCACAACAGCATGGAGAAATCACCAAATCACGGTGCTCAGTGGAAGAATTTGAATACTGGTTGGTCTACTTTATTCTGAAACCTGAAACGGGCTCCCACACACAGAGGGCAGGAAGAGACAGAAGAAAGAGGCAGACCACTTCATATTGGTAGGTGGCAGGTTTAATAACCAAGGGAACTTACTTACAAGGCTTGTCTGGGGCAGCTGCAAGATGGGTCGATCTTCACACCTGCCTGCCAGAATCTTAAAAATTTATGTAGAGGCCTTAACTTAGTTTAGTCCTGTATACTGTCCCGATGGCCTCAGCACCACATCACCATCTCCAGGCTGCGTCCTTGGGTGGCTTCTAGCACAGGGAAGGCAGGCAAAATTCACATTCCAAGGACAGGGGAGGAGGTAAGGAGCCTCCAATTGCCCAGCTCTTGGGTCAACTATTGGTCATGTCCTCCTGATTACCTCCTCCAACAAACACAGAAACTACATGCTGTATGACTTAATTTATATGAAGTTCTAGAATAGGCAAAACTATAGTAATTGGAAATAGATCAGTGGTTGCCAGGGGGGAGTGGGAGGGGAAAGGACTGACAATAAGGGGGCACAGGGGACTTTGTGGGGTGATGGAAATGTACTGTATCGTGGTACATTTGTCGATATTCACTGAATGGTACAGTTAAAATCAGTGAATTTCATTATATGTAAATAATACCTGAACAGAATGGACAAAAAAGACTAAGGTTTTTATATTTTATCCAGCATTTTAAGGTGTTCTATACTGGGAGTTTCTCTACCCATTTAATCCACAAAATTCATCTAAGACTTTCTTAACTATATATAAATGTGCGTGTATGTTTCATGCCTAGCCCTTACCCTCAGTGGAATTGCACAGTCACTTGGTTATTGTTTATCTCCTCTGGGCTAGACCATAAACCCCATGTGGACAGGGTCATGTTCACCACTGTAACCCAGGACCTGCCCAGAGTGGGCCTTGGATAAATATTTGCTGGATAACAAAAATATTTGTTGAATCAATGAATAGCCCGTCCCCCAGAGCTATTTGGAACACTGGAAAATCTGATTCCACATCTTTCTTCCAGCTGATCTCTTGTTACCTTCAAATCTATTACTAAAACATTTTCTAAACTGTAATTGAAAGTTGGATTTAGAAACCATTCATTTAGCCCCATTATGTTATAGAAACCACTTATCCTGGCTTCTGTTTTCTGGGCTGGAAGCCCAGGGTGCACTCATAGTGTCACCACATGGGCTGAGAGGGGAGAAGTACAGCAGCTGAGGCTGAGTCTTTGGGCTGCTCTGGCTGGACCTCCCCTCACCCCCCACCCCTTCCCAATTTCCTGTCATTTCCAGTCCTCTTTGGTCACGGCAGACTAAGCACCCTATTTCACTCCAAGGCTTAAATTCTGTTTTCTCTTTGAGGTACACATGATTCATCTAAACTTTAAAAATATACGTATATGAGCATTAGTCAGCAATATTTAGATAATATTTATTATTAGCAATAATTAAATGACATTAGCAATGTCATTTAAGATCAGGTGATCTCAGTAACATGAACTGAAACCAAAGAATGCAGAGCCTTCTGGGCTGGAGCCAACAGCACCCTCAGAGGAGAACAGGGCCAGGAATGCACCAGACGTATTTCTTTGTTTAGGGAACTAATTAGGCCCTGCATGCATTTGACCTTGATCTTTGATTACTTATTTGTAAATGTCACACCTGCCACTGCCCCCCCCCACCCCCTTCCAGGACAGAACCAAGGTACAAAACTGCCAAGTGCTAACATCCTTCCTGGTTATTGTGATCTGTCAACAGGGAAAGTCAGGTGAGAAATAGGTATTTCCCTTGCCTTTGCTTTTAGTATACAAATCTGTGAGCACAAATTTGGTGCTCCCTTTTAAAAATGCAACATAGTGCACATTGGCTATTTGCTACCCAGCATTTATCATCCCAGCCTGGCAACAGATGCTTGAATTTCCAGAGAAAGTTTGGCTTGGGTCAGATTGAAACTAAGTTCCAGGAGTGGGCCCCATAATCTTAAACCAGTGGCACACCCGCTTCTGCCCCCAAGTCACCTGGATTGGCACTAACCCAATCAGAGCCAGTGAGCCACAAAAAGATATTTGCTGAGACTCTGGGGAAAAATAAACCTTCTTTTTCTTGTAGCAATTCTGGGAGAACAGACTATCCTTTTTACTCTGGATAGTACGGTATGAGAATGTGACCTTTGGAGATGCTGTAGCAGTTTTTCCATTAAGGGAGATCTTGGAGCTGCCTTTGTGGCCACCTCATGGAGGCTGAGGATAAAACCAACACCATAGAAGGCAGAGTGGGGAGGAGAGAAACCTGGCCCTAGGTGGCATCTGTAGAGCTGCTGGATCAAACCTCACCTGAAGTCAGCGCCTCTAGATTTCCAGTTACCACTGAATCAATAAACTCCCTTTGTCTTATAAGGCAAACTGATTTCAGTTTTCTGTCATTTACAATTTTAAAATGTGACATTTAGTTTAAGCATGCTCATATTAAAACTACAGTGTCATTAAGACATTGCCTAAAAGTTCTATTTTGCCTAGATTTTTCATAAATCTTTCACAAAAGTTTCACAACTGTTTTTCAAACTTTCAGAATTCTAATGTGCACACACCAGGTTGACTGCTGCCCAATGTCCTGACACTCAGTAACTCCCTGATCTTTGTAAGGCTTTCCTACTGCGATGCAACACAGAATGTATGTGCCAGTTCTCGGAGCAAAAGCCTAGAAAAGACCAAAGAGAAAAACTAGAGGCACAAAGGAACAGAGGCATTGTTGCTAGTTTGTCTGATCCACTGTGGAAGATTGGATCCTCAAAATGCGAACAGTAATTCTGAAGAACATCAGTAGCATGAAAAATGTATGGTACTTGTGATCAAAGACAGATCCTCAGGGTCTGATATACCACTTTCATTTTAAAAGTTTCATTAGTGATTTGATATGAAGAAAACTTCTTTTATTGAGCAAACATAAGTTTATTTTTTTCATCTTATGGCTCTCAAATGAAAGTAGTTGACATTTATCACTGCTGACTGTGTGTCAGACACTGTGATATGCTTCACCTCATTTGATCCTCAGATAATCTTATAAAGTTGCAACTTCATTTTACAGATGAGGAGACTGAGGTTCAGAGTGGCTAAGTTAGAGACCACACGGCACGTGTGTGACGGAGCTGGGGCCCAAATCCAGGTCAGAAGCCAAAGTCCCTGTTTTAACCAGTTCTCCATATCTGTCTCCCGTTCAGCCTGCCCACCTCAGTTCAGATCGTTCCAGCATTTCATCCAAATAACAGCCAGTCATTATCACCTTTCCCTGCTGCACTCTATCATGAAGCATTCTCTTGTCTATAAGTGAACCATCCTCCTCCACTAGTCCTCTCTCAGGGCTGGACACACAGGAGGGGAGGAGAAAACAAACACCTTGCAGAGGTGGGAAAGCTGTGGGTTCTGAAGATCACACTTAGCTCTCCCACCCCATCCATCAAAATCCTACGCACCCTTCGCCAGAGACCACCCTTTTCAGACAGAAGGAAACAGCTCCCTCTGGGGAAGCTCAGAGCCCTTCACCTCCCTTCCACTTGTCCTCCAGAACTGAGAATACACACCTACTGTGCGACTGCACACCTACTGTGTGCGCCGCTCTTTGTGTACTTGTCCCATTCTTTCCATGAAAACGTTGCCTTTTCTCACTGTTGTAACTCAGAGTGCATAGCATTGGCCCAATGTATTGAGTCAGTAATTTTTTAATAGAAAAAAAGAAAGAGAAAGAAAAAATGTGGACGGCAACGTGCTGCACCACAGCTGATGGGTCAACAGGGGAGCGGGCATGTTTGGAGTGCCTACTCCAGGCGCTGGATGCAGGTCCTGTATTGCAGCCAGCTGCACTCTGGGAGGCGGGACCTGTTCCCACTTTATGGAGGGGGAAACAGATGGGGCTTGGCCTGTAACACCCAGGGAAGGACCAGGGCTGCAGCCGGGGGGCGACCGGGAGTGCGCTGTGAGAAGATGCTGAACCGTGGGTACCAAAAGCTGCTGGGATTCACCCTGGAGCGGGAGTCAAGTCCCCACGTGACACCTCATGGAAGGCTGAGGGGACTACATCCTAGAGTGAGAAACAAGAGGGAAGGCGGTGGGAGACCAGGGATGTGGCAAAGGGCCAGAAGCAAAGGCAAACTCATTTTCCCTCCATTCTGCCCAAAGTGACCACAGCCCTAACTGGGAATAAAGTCAGCAGGAACTAACTGGTAAGGGGTGCCTGCTACAGAGGACGACAATCAGTCTCACGGGTTCTTGGAACTTGACTGAGCGGCTTACTTCCTACTAAGCAGGACCTTCCTCCAAATTCCTGTTAAACCTCAGTTTCTCCTGATTGTACAGACACTCATTACATGGATTTATGACATTTTGCTTAATAAAACGTCATCCTCAATTCCCTGTCTTCAACAACCTCAACAAAAAATGTGCCTTTCTGAAGATGGGGGGTGGCGATGGTTGTGCAACAATGTGAATGCACTTAGTGCCGTGGATCTGCACTTAAAAATGGCTAAAATGGTAACTTTTTTTTTTTTTTTTTTTTTGCGGTACGCGGGCCTCTCACTGCTGTGGCCTCTCCCGTTGCGGAGCACAGGCTCCGGACGCGCAGGCTCAGCAGCCATGGCTCACGGGCCCAGCCGCTCTGCGGCATGTGGGATCTTCCCGGACCGGGCCACGAACCCGTGTCCCCTGCATCGGCAGGCGGACTCTCAACCACTGTGCCACCAGGGAAGCCCTAAAATGGTAAATTTTATGTTATGTCTATTTTATCACAATTTTTAAAATGTGATTACCAAGTGCTTACCAAAACTCTTCACCAACTTCTGTTTAGGCCCTGTGACTTTATGGTCACGCCGAAATCGTCCGGAGCCTGGGCTTTTAATTGTGTCCTCCTCCAAGTGTTCCCTGCTTGCCCTCCACCCAACGTCAGTCCCTTCCACCCGCATCCTACCCTGCAAGCCCCGTCAGTCCCGAGGGGGCAGGCACAGGCGGAGATAGTTAGCTGTGGGTCTCGCTCATGCCTCCTGGTGAAGCTTTGTTGCCTGTGTCTGCGACTTTAGAAACAACGTACATCAAAGCTCAGCAGTCCCTGGCCTACGAATGCACAGTGCATAGACTGAGCTCCTGGCAGAAGGGGCATCTCTGGGGCAGATACTGGGCACGAAATCACTTTCCCTGCAGGTGCTGGAAGCAAAGAATTTCCTGTGTTCTACCAGCATGTGGTAGGAAACAACCCTCAGGGTGAAGATAGAGGCCACCTTTCAGATTCTGTGTTTTATAGCATCTAGTTTCTTCTTTTAATTCATCAGGCATGAGAAAGATCCCCATTCATCTTACCTAAATCTGCATTCGCTGGTTTGTAAAATTCAGAAATTGACTCAAAAGAGGCCAGAGCACTCAAGTGCTATAGATGTGATTCTGTGTTACAGATATACTCCCCAAGAGTGGGGGGAAATCAATTGTTGCGCGTGACAATGACAGCTAACTTTTCCTGAGGGTTTCCCTGCACCAGGCACGGGGCTAACTTTCCCCCCATGCTTTGTCTCATGGAATCATCCAGGCAACCCTATGCTCAGGGCACAAATGAGGAAGTTTGGCACAAAGCAATTCCTTAGCTCACCCCAGATCCCAGTGGGTATACATGGCGAAGCCAGACTTGAGCTCAGGTGGCCTAAGATCAGAGCCCTACCTAATGTCAGAGCACTTTCTTATCACCAAAGTACAAAGGAACCTTGTAAAAACCTATAAAAGAGCTTTTGATAAATCCTTTCGGGGAGAAGAGAAAGATTCAGCACTGAAGATGATTGGACCATAGTTCTTTCCATTCTGTACAGTCAGACTTTCATTTATCAGATTTTAAGTGTAACATACTTTCACACAGTTCACTTAAGATGTTTTGTGGCACATTTAACATTTCATTGTCAGGGCAACAGTCCAAATATGGTAATCCTTAGAACTTGGAAGAGGAGCGTATATATCACAGTCTGTAGAAAATCAGAGAGAAATGAACATTTCTGCTACCAAAGCCTGTTGTTAAAAAGAAGAAAAGAGGCCCTTAGCTCCCTGAGTCATAGAAGCCGTCTGTCATTTTAGATAAGCTGCCAGTCACCGACCCACCAGAACCCACGGGCCTGGGGTGGGCGTCCTTGCTCAGATACAGGCTGCACATGACCAGAGCAGGAGATAAAATAAAACCCGGGAAGCAGTTCTGAGGGTGATGAGAAAGACGCTTATGCTGGTGAGACTGTTTGGTACTTTCTCCCTTGTAACCAACACCAGCTTTTGTAGTTTCCTGGGAACACTTGATCCCATGATGTTTGCAGTCAGTGATTCTTGGCTGGAACTGGGTCGTGGGCTGTTCTAGAGGTGATGCTGCTGGTCTGTGGAGTCCAGGGCTGGAGCCGGCACCTGGGGAGCAGCTTCCGCCCTCAGGAGGCTCTGGCCGTCCCTAACGCTGTGGGTTCAGGGCTCGCTCTCATCCTCAACCCCACCCCCTACCCCAGCATTCTTCCACCCTCACTCCTGAGATGCTTCTTCCCAACAACTCAGACTGAAGGATCTTTGATGTTAAGCACCTGCCACGCGTCTGCTACTGAATCCATGGGGGGAAGGGGAATACCTTTTAAAAAGTTCAATAAAGTAATGGGAGGAAACCACCCCCTTTGAAACCTTCCCTTCCTGCTTTCTCCTGTTGAAACGATTTTTACAAAAAATAGAGAACTCCCCCAAGACATATTAAATAGAATCTGACTGAGGAAAATTCCATTTTTCAGACACACAGAAATGTTGTGTCTGTCATCTGACAGGTTTGAAGCCGAGTAGACACCATGCTCTGTCTGGCAGTCGCTGGAGAATCCTGTGAGTCACCTATGATTCCTCATCCTCGGAGTTTAGGGAGGGGCCGGGGACGTAAGCCAGGAGAGCAGGGTTTGGAGAGTCTCAGACTCAGGAAGCTTCCAGACTTTCATTTATGGTTTTTGGATATAGTCCAACTGGGTAGGGAGGGAATTACCTGCAGCTCCTGGCACTGCTCAGACTGTGTGTCCCAACACGGGCTGGATAGGGGAGCAGGTGCTGGAAGTTAGGAGACAGGCTCTAGGGCAATTTTGGTGATGCTACAACAACCAGAAGCAGATGTATCTGCTGGCGCCCTGGCTGACAGTCATCCAAGATTAAGTCCAAGATTAAATGAATGTCTCTCCCTTTCTTACATAGCCCACACTCTCTTATTCTGTCTGCATGAAGAGTGCAAATGGCCCATTTTCTTTTTCTTCTTTTATAAATTTATTTATTTATTTTTGGCTGTGTTGGGTCTTCGTTGCTGCTCACGGGCTTTCTCTAGTTGAGGCGAGCGGGGGCCACTCTTCATTGCGGTGCGCGGGCTTCTCATTGCGGTAGTTTCTCTTGTTTGTGGAGCACGGGCTCTAGGCGCGCAGGCTTCAGTAGTTGTGGCACGCGGGCTCAGTAGCTGTGGCGCACGGGCTTAGTTGCTCCGCGGCATGTGGGATCTTCCCAGACCAGGGCTCGAACCCGTGTCCTCTGCATTGGCAGGCGGATTCTTAACCATTGCGCCACCAGGAAGCCCCCCATTTTCTTGATATCACAACTTTACTTCCACCCGTGTTAAAATTCCACGCTCTACCACGTGTGGCACACCTTGTCCTTGGTGAACTTCTGGGGCAGTTACATCTGTCATTCTTGACCCCCCCCCCCCAAAAAATGAGCACCTCCCTGCTGCCCCGCCCCCACCGTGGGCCGTTCCCTGGGCGTCTCTCAATCCGCAAAGATGCTTCTGCCATGCTTGCTGGAAGTCTCATTATGATTCTGGAAACACCTGCTTGGTTTCCCAGCTTTAGTTTCTGCTTCAAAACGATTCTGTCAGGGTTTTATGTCACGATCACTTTCCTAGTCAGTTTTTTCTACTTTTCTCTTTTGAAAATCATAATGCTGGTGACACTTTGAAATCCCACTAGTACACACGAGGAGGGAAAGCGAATAAAAACCCTCATGGTGTCTACCTTCTGTGCCAAGAACTTTGCTTATGACTCATGTGAAAGTGCACCAAGAAAATAGCAAGGGAACATATTGTGCGTGTGTGTGTGTGTGTGTGTGTGTGTGTGTACATATATCATTATTGAACAGTACCAACACTAAAAGCATTTTAACAAAACCCCAGCCATTATTCTTCTACTAACACAAAACATATTTTTGTAGTTGTGCATTCTATTCCCACCTTTGCCAAATACATACATTTTATATGTTAGATCACAGAAAACATACAGTTTTATTCGGTGACAAAGGAATTCCTAATGACAGTGGTTTCTTTCTTTGCACCTCGCCCAGAGCATATCAGGAAATCCACATTTCTAGTGTAGCAATTATTTCCCTACACCACAATTAATATTTGTGTATCATTCTTTCCTGTCGCTAGAGGGGACAGAGCAGGACCCATTTATCTTTACATTCATAGCATCCAGCATGGCGTGTCTGGTACATAGCTGGCACCTGATAAGTACCTGTGAAGGGAGTGATAACAAGTACAGTGCAATCTGAGTAGATTAGTCTAGACTGAGGTTATTCTTGCTCCAGGGGCTGTGAGTTTGTACAGAGTCCAGAGTCCACGGAATCCTAGACATTTAGTACATGGGATTAGAGGGGGCATCCTGAAATTTTCAAAAAGCGTGCCCATAGTAAGTTCTCAGTAAGATGTAATCTCCCAGATGCACAGTAGACAAGCAAAGGCACCAGGAAAGATGAGCCACAACTTGAGCTGTGGCAGCTCAGCTCTTGGTCAGAGGCCTAAGGCAGACTTGCTGAATCACTGGCCTTGAGGGCTGCTGATGGCTGAATGTGATTTGAAAAACTCAGAACTCACATAGCATTCAGCTCTAATTAACCATAGTGATGAAGAACATACACCATTTGAAGTAACTAACAATCTCCATTATGATGATCAGCCTCGACCTGAATCTGTACCATACACATGAATCAAGTTAATAGCCAATAACAAATTGAAAGGCAAATTAAATTTCATTGGCAGTGAAATGGTCTGAGAGAGATTCTGGAAAGATGGCAGTGGTGAAAGAATAGTTTTTTTTAATCACATCATATTTCCTCATAAGAAGCAACAAAGTAGCAAAACCAAAACCTCATGAACAATCTTTACAATGAAACTGGAATTTAAACCATCCCCACGAACCCCAAACTACAAGTAGATGAGACACTGCCAGACTGTTGAACAGGAGAATCCCAAAGTATCATCAAGTGTTCACTGGAAAGCATGATGGAACAGTTTGAGAAGGGCAGATGAAACCAGAAGGGGTTCATCCAGTCCAAGAGTGGGTGAATCCAAGAGGTCCATGGTAAGCTCAGTCTAATCCCTATGATCCCCCAAAGCAATCCAGCCAGAGCCCCCTTCAGGCACAGAACTCCAGGTGGAGGAGAAACTATGCAATCAAAATAGAGCAGGACATGGACAAGAAAGACAGGAGAGAGAAAGTCCAGATAAAGGTAATGAAGGGAAACAGAGCCAGGAAATCTCAGAACACAAGTCACACACACACACACACGCACACACACACAATCAAAAACCAAGAGGGAGTTCTGTGAAGATAGAAAAGCTACGCTACCTCCTTCTAAAAGTTGAGAAAAATTAATTTTTCCTATAAACAAACAATATAAAAAGTCAAATTCCATATAAAGTTCTTAAGGGGAAATAAAAGCTGAATAACAATATACAGACATTGAAAGTACTAGAAAAAAAGTTCACAGGAAAGATCACAGTTATAACTTTCTCTTTCAAAATGAGCTAAAATACATTAAGAAAATGATACAACTGAATAGACATTCCTTCAAAGAAAACATAGAAATGGCCAATAAGTATATCAAAATATGCTCCACATCATTAACCATCAGTGAAATGCAAATCAAAACCACAATAAAGGGCTTCCCTGGTGGCACAGTGGTTGAGAGTCCGCCTGCCGATGCAGGAGACACAGGTTCGTGCCCCGGTCCGGGAGGATCCCACATGCTGCAGAGTGGCTGGGTCCGTGAGCCATGGCTGCTGAACCTGCGCATCTTGAGCCTGTGCTCCACAATGGGAGGAGCCACAACAATAAGGGGCCCATGTACCGCAAAAAAAACCCCCAAAAAACACAATAAAAAATCACTTCACACCCACTGGGATGGCTATAATCAAAAAGACAGACAATAGCAAGTATTGCCAAGGATGGGAGAACTTGGAAACTTCATACACTGCTTGTGGTGGTGCAGTCACTTTGGAACATAATTGGCAGCTCCTCAAAAAGTTACACAGAATTACCATACGACCCAGCATTTCTACTTCTAGGTATTTAAGCAAGAGAATTGAAAAAATACATCCACACAAAAACTTGTGCATAAATATTCACAGCAGCATTGTTGATAATAGCCCCAAAGTGGAAACAACCTAAATGACAATCAATTGATGAATGGATGGACAAATTGTGGTATATCCATACAATGGAATATTATTTGGTCATAAAGAGGAATGAAGTGTTGATCCATGCTACAACGTGGATGAACATACGCTAAGTGAAAAAACCTGGCGCAAAAGACCATATATTGAATTTCATTTCTATGAAATGCCCAAAATACGCAGATCAATAAAGACAGAAAGTAGTTTAGTGGTTGCCTCAGGAGTTGGGGGGAAATGGGGAGTGATAATGGGTATAGAGTTTCTCCTTGGAGCAATGAAATGTTCTAAAAGTGTGATGGTTGCACTTTTCTGTGAATGAAACAGAGTTCCCCTAAAACTGAGTTCCCCTGCCTAGTCTATAATTAACCTCTCTATGCAAAACGTTATTCCCTCTTTGTCCAAAACATGTTCCCCTGAAGATTGACGAGTATCAAAGAAAAGGGGTAATTGAAACTGAGCAGGACACTGTGGGGCCCTCCTGAGCCCAAAATCCTTCATGTGTCCCTCATATCTTGTTTGTAGGAAAAAGTCTTCGACCTCTTAGACCTTCCCTGAGTTCCAAAGGGCAGATTCGAAGAGTTACTGCTTAGGGAAGGGAGGGAATGCAGAAACAAAGGAAAAACAGTCAAACAATAGGGCAGCAGTAAAGCAGAGTCCTAATTCCTCCTCAAGGAATGTACATAACAATATCTTTGCGGTCTTCTGTAGGAATTAAGGCCCCCACTCAGGTGGAGGATGGTAACTTCAGGCTGAGCACAAGATTCCTGGAGCACCGCCCTGTTACCTTACCACCAATTTACTTCTGACCAATTAGAAGAAAATCACACACTCTGCAGCCTTCACCCCAAAATTTGCCTTAAAAACTCTTCCCCAGAAACCATCGGGGAGTTTGGGTATTTTGAGCACAAGGCACCCGTTTTCTTTGCATGGCTCTGCAATAAACCTTTCTCTGCTCCAAACTCTGATGTTTCAGTTTGTTTGGCCTCACTGTACATCAGGCACATGAACTTGGGTTCGATGACATGAATACAACTAAAACCCAATGAACTGTACACTTTAAATAAGTGAATTGTATGGTATGAGAATTTTATTTCATAAAGCACTTGTTTAAGGGAAGAAAATCATAAAAGAACAATACAAACCAGAACTCAAAACTCAGAAATGAGGTGATAGAATTCAGAAAGAATTAGAAATAAAAGAAAAAAATCATTTCAGAAATGAGGACTAAACTACAAGAAACAACAGATTGAATAAAAACAATAGATAATGTTTTAAGAGACATAGAAGGTGAAAAGGAAGACATTTTTAAAAATCAAAAAGAAATGAAAGATATTAAAAGGACTCAAGAGAAAGTGACAAATATTGGAAACAAAGAAGATCAAACACATAGATAGTAGGAGTTTCTAAAGAAAAATATCAAAGCAAGAGAAAAGAACAAATACTGAAAACTATAATTCAAGAAAACTTTCCTGAAATGAAAAAGACTTGAAACTATATATTGAGAGATAACACACATCTTGAGTATTGACAGAACAATCAACGCCAAGATCTATTTTAGTAAAATTACTGGAGTTAAAAAGAAAAATGGAAGAAAGAAAAGAAAAATATCCTTTTGTTGTCCATGCAAAACTAATGAGAGACTTGTAAGAGAAAGAAAATCAGATTTTCATCAGAAGAAAACAGAATAATATATTTAAGATAGTCAAGAAAAGAAAATGTGAGCAAAGATTTTATATCCCGCAAAACTGGCTTTCGGGTAAAAGGTACAAATTGTTATCAACATCAGAGAATATTGTTTCCATGAGCTTTTCCTGAGGAGTCATTTAGAGAAAGACTCTTGAAAAGCCAGAATGATTAGAGATACATTGATATATGGACTGAGGGGGGAACATTAGACATATAGAACTAAAACCAAGTGAGGGTTAAAAAGGAGAGTATATAGTGTGTCATGGCTGAAAGTAAAGACAATGTGAATATAGAACAAGTATAAAAAATAATAGAAAATAGAAAGAGCACATGCAAAAATTTTAGACTATTCTCAATAATTTTATTGGTGATGGTAGTAATGTTATTCTGAGACTGTTATATATGTAATGAGGACTAAAGTAAATGAGTATTATGGATATACTAATTCTATCATCCCTTGAGAACCAGGATTGTCATTTTCAAGGAGATACAACTATAACAGAAAAGAGATTATAAAAAACCTGAAATCCTGAATTGAACTGGAAATATCAGTAGGAATTCATGAGATATTTTATCTCTATCAATCTATGTATTGATATCTATGTATCTACCTATCTATTGAAAGAGGCCTAGAAACAATCACCCAATCCAGTTGCAGTGAACATTTCCAATACCCAGACGGTGGCTTGAAATACCATTTTCCACTCAAAGAAACCAAGGCTTCCTGGAGAAATGTTTGAATCCCGGTACAGTATTAGTCTGGACTATCTTGTCATACAAAATAGGACTCAACTAGCAAAGACCACTAGAGTCATGTCAGAAGGACTCAGAAACCAACTTGAAGGGGTACCATTGACCAAATAAGGGACAATTTGAGAATCAAAAAGCATAATAAAGGCTACCAACTGAAATCATGAAATATTTTTCAATTCAGGGGTTCGTAAGTCATTTCTACGTACTCTATTGTTTGAGGCAGTCACATGCCCTCCCAGATTCAATGGGAGGGGACACAGACCCCACCTCTTAAGCTCAGAAGTGCCAGAGAATTCGCAGCCATGTTTTAAAACCATCACAAGAACGAATTCATTTTCTCAGAAACTGGTAATTAAAGCAAAGAAAATTAAGCTATTTCTATGTGAATGGTGCCACTGAGAAAGCAAACACAATATGAAGGGAAGCCACCCTTTACAAAAATTTCCAACTAATGAATAAAAAATAAATGATTGAATAAGAATATCACAATTTTGCAGACCTCAGTGAATTAATGGAGATAGACGTTGAGTAGCAACAGCGGGTAACCTCACAAAAAGAGAGACAACCAGTGATAACCTGTCTCGTGATGAAAGAAGACACCACCACCTGGAGTTGTGCAGAAGGGACTGAACGTGAGTGTGATCCAGCCTCCGGATCCAGCTACAAACGTGCAGGATATACAGAGGATGGGGGAGATGCTGGATTGTACCCACAAATCTGCAGTTGGGGAAATACAGACTCTGAGGTGCTCTGTAGGTCAAATACCCTAGGTGAACAGATCAATTGAAAAGGAAATAAAGTGAGACAAGCTGGGACCTGGGACCCGGGACCTGGGACCTGGGACCCTTTGCAGCAGTGCTTGCACCTGGACAAACATCTCCTTGAGCAACAAAATACAAAGAAACTATAAGGGACTAAAAATAACTGCGTGCTTGTGCAGTTGGGGAGAATTATGGACAACAAGATACAAAAAGACCAAAAACCCCCGCTGCCACTTCTGAAGCAGAAGGAACAATAATAGCAGGGTGTTGCATGTGCCCCCTACACACACCACCACCAAAGGGGTGGGCAAACTACCTAAGCCAGCCCTCTGGCCTGACCCCTGGACCTGCCCCTACCCTCACCCCATATAAGGAACCACCTCGTCCCCCCTTGGGGAGCAAGTGAGCAAAGGAACCTGTTGTTTGTTCTCGCTCCCCACTGCCGCAGCAGGGGCCCCAGTAGAGCCTTCCCTGAATTTCTTGTCTGGCCTCTGATCGATTTCTATTGATAAAGGAGGCCAAGAACCCTGGTCAGTAACAAAAGGAACAGAGCGGAGCCTATAGGTTAAAGTAAACTCAAAAACTTATATCAAAAGATATAAAATGTAAAAATAAGGGGGGAGGCGCACAGACTAAACTATAGCGTGTCTAGGTAGGCATGCACATTTGGTTGATAAAACCATGAAGAAACAAGGAAGTGATTACAACAAAAGTCAGCATCGTGGTTACTTTCCGGGGAAGGGAAATAATTGAGGTTGGAACTGTGCCATGGAGAAGGTGTCTGGGAGGCCAGCACTTTTGGTCACATGAGTGTTCACCTTATGATGACTCACTAAAGCTCTGTGTTTATTTGGGGGGGTTTCTATATGCTTGATTTTACAATAAAAAAGTGCAAAGAGAGGCGAGCAGAGGAAGACAGAGAGTGATTTTGATGATGGTGGTAGTGGTGTTGGTCCTGGCAGCTAACTGTCTTGCACACTTGCTAATTAGATAATGGATTATCTAATTTAATTCTATTATCACCACTATTATCTCCATTTTTCCTATGGTGAAACTAAGGGTTTACAAGAGTTAAGTAACCTCAACAAGGCCTTAAGTTAGTGAGTGGTACACCTAAAACTTGCTGACGACTCACAAACCGACTATTCTCACAAGTTAAGGGAAGAGCGAGGCCATCCCCATGCTCCGTTCTCCCCTCCTCTGATGAGTGAAAAAAAAGTGAAATACAGAGTATTTACTCTTTGATATCCATTATGGAGAGATTGTAGAAGGTACTCTTCATTTTTGGCAAATAGCACTTTAGGGGAGTAAAGCTGTCCTAAGCACTTTGTGATAAGTTACTGATACACAAGATAATAATTCGATTTGAGATTTACAAAAAGTAATTTACTCTTATCGTGGTTTTAAATATCCAGCTACCTTTACTGAAAACAAACGTCCTACACACCCTTATTATTCATTCACTTTCTAATCTTTAAAAGGGGAGGAGTTTTAAATCATATGCTTAAAAAATATAGAGAGAAAGAAAATAAGTGATTTGGTTTTTAAAATGAAATTTTGGCTATAAAGTGAAGCCATACCATTTATTTATTTGTTTGTTTGTTTATTTCCCAAGTTTGTTAATCTTTTATTATGCATAAGAGATTATAGAAATTTCGACATTTTAAAAAAAGGGACATTGGGGGTTTCCCTGGTGGCACAGTAGTTAAGAATCCGCCTGCCAGTACAGGGGACATGGGTTTGAGTCCTGGTCTGGGAAAATCCCACATGCCGCGGAGCAACTTAGCCCATGCGCCACAACTACTGAGCCTGCACTCTAGAGCCCGTGAGCCACAACTACTGAGCCCACGTGCCACAACTATTGAAGCCCGTGTCCCTAGAGCCCATGCTCTGCAACAGGAGAAGCCACAGAAATGAGAAGCCCACACACCACAATGAAGAGTAGACCCTGCTCGCCGCAACTAGAGAAAGCCCATGAGCAGCAATGAAGACAAAACGCAGCCAAAATTAAATAAATTAAATAAATAAATTTAAAAAGAAAGGGATATTGGGTCCTGACTTAGTCTAAATCCCAGAAACCTAATGCCACAGGTATATTATACTTTGTGACAATGAAATTCATTTAAGTGAAATACCTCAACTTTTAAGACAGTATCTGAATCAAAACAGTGAAAGCAAGCTTTGAAAATTATACAGTATCCATTTTCCCAAGCAGCTTAATTTTAAATCAGTGATCCATATTGATGTATAATAATACATTTTTTTAAAAAATAAAATGAATATTTATTAAGTGAATGAATAAAAGTTGGCTGCACATTGCAATCACTGGGGACTCCAAGTGACTACAAATGCCTGGGTACCTCCCTGGACACACGGATGTCATTATTCTAGGGTGTGGCTTGGACGTCAGGGTTTTACAATTTTTTGTTTTATTTTTAAAATTTAAATGTAAATTTTTATTTATTGAAGTATAATCGATTTACAATGTTGTATTAGTTTCTAGTGTATAGCAAAGCGATTCAGTAATACATATATATACTTTTTCAGATTCTTTTCCATTATAGGTTATTACAAAATATTTTGTTATAATAGTAGTTCCCTGTGTTATACAGTGTATAATAGTATTATTTACTATATACAGTATATAATAGTATTATTATATATATATACTGTATAATAATATACAGTATATAATAGTTCCCTGTGCTATACAGTAGGTCCTTGTTTTATCTATTTTATATATAGTGGTATGTATCAGTTAATCCCAAATTCCTACTTTATCCCCCTTTCCCCTTTGGTAAACATAAGTTTGGTTTCTATGTCTGTGAGGCTGTTTCTATTTTGTAAATAAGTTCATTTGTATAATTTTTTTTTAGGTTCCATATGTAAGTGATATCATATGATATTTGTCTTTCTCTGTCTTACTTCACTTAGCATGATAATCTCTAGGTCCATCCATGTTGTTACAAATGGCATTATTTCATTCCTTTTTATGGCTGAGTAATATTTCATTGTGTATATGTACCACATCTTTATCCATTCACCTGTTGATGGACATTTAAGTTGCTTCCACGTCTTGGCTATTGTAAATAGTTCTGCTATGATTATTGGGGTGCATGTATCTTTTCCAATTGGAGTTTTTGTCTTTTCCGGATATATACCCAGGAGTGGGATTACAGGATCCTATGGTAACTCTATTTTAGTTTTTTTACTGTTCTCTATAGTTGTACCAATTTACATTCTCACCAACAGTGTAGGAGGGTTCTCTCTTCTCCGCACCCTCTCCAGCATTTATTATTTGTAGACTTTTAATGATGGCCATTCTGACCAGTGTGAGGTGATACCTCATTGCAGTTTTGATTTGCATTTCTCTAATAATTAGTGATGTTGAGCATCTTTTCATGTGCCTGTTGAGGCCATACCTTTTTTTTTTTTTTTTTGCAGTACGCAGGCCTCTCACTGTTGTGGCCTTTCCCGTTGCGGAGCATGGGCTCCGGACGCGCAGGCTCAGCGGCCATGGCTCACGGGCCCAGCCGCTCCACGGCATGTGGGATCTTCCCAGACCGGGGCATGAACCCGTGTCCCCTGCATTGGCAGGTGGACTCTCAACCACTGCGCCACCAGGGAAGTCCCAGAGGCCATACCTTTTAAAGAAAAACTATTAAAATACGGTGTCTTCTTGTCTCTCCAAATCACTTTGAAAATTACAAAGCAAAATGTTTTATCTTCTAAGATAAAAGCAGACCCTTTAAATGCACAGGACTTATTACATTTCTTTTGTGTTTTCTACCAAGAAAATTCAGATGCAGGGCCTGTTTGATAACCAGGCCACTGCTTCCTGAATTTGCAATTAGTGGATTGTCCAGAAGGGGGCACTCGTTCCCCAGGCTACTCAAAGGACGCTTGACCTGGGTGAAGCAGAGCAGCTAAGAACAAAACAGACACAATCCACCCAGAGGACTGAGAACAAAAGGGAAAAGTTTTAAAAAGCAAAAGAAACTCAATATTTAATGCTGCCTCCTGTAATCTCCACAAACAGCCTAGAACTAGGCCACAGCTTGTCGCAGACAGGCTGAATTCTGAGTTATAAAAATAAACTAGAAAAGACCTGTTTTTTTTTAATGATATTGTTTGCTTAGTGTAATAAATTCCATCCTAGTAATACCTATTTATTCAACAGCCAGTTTTGCCTGACTTGTGTTTTCCCAGAATGAGATGCACTCAGACATTGCTGAATCCAAAACCAATAGATTTAAACATGAATCATGCATTTGGTGGGACAAAATATAGGTGCTCTGTTTGGTAAGATAGTGGTCAGACACTCAGCCTCCCCCGAATCAGGCCCCGTGTTATCCCTGGCTTTGTTCTGGTTTATTACTGAAAACACATCCCATCCACATGAAGAGCTTTCCTCAAATAATTATGCTTTTAAAAACTTAGAGCAAATTTCATGGTCCGTTTTTAACAAAACAGTAACCATTCCTCAGCAAACACAAAGAGAGGAATATTTCAGAGTAAGCAACTCAAAGCAAACAAATGGAAACCCAGCCCCTTGTTTACTTACAGGTCTTTAAGCTCCTAATATTGACATTAGTTCCTGAGGTCTCCTGTGCATGTTCTTTTCTATAGCAAACAAGAGTGCTTGAATCTATAAAGAGGCAGGTTTTGCTGCTCCAGAAAGATGCGTTATTTGTCCCCCCAAGGACAAAAGACAAGTAAACAGTTCGGAAGAGCTGACAGGCTGAGTTATTGGGAGCAACGGGCAAGAAGTCTCGGTTAGCAAAATAAGCTCCTTTGCATAAGCTATAGCGATGCATTACAGAATCCAGGATAATGACCCAGAACAAGAGACGGACAATCGGAAGATTACAGTGTCTGAGAAGGATTCAGCTACAGCTTTTTCTTAGGGTCTGTGTGAAAGTATTACCTTGAACTTCAGCATACCTCTCCAAAAGGTATTTTTAGAAGCAATTATGTTAAAAGCTTTGAGCTCCTTGGAGTTTTATCTATACGGCTATCTCTTGGCCTAAGGGACCTTAAGGTATTGAATTAAGTGAGTTTCCTCTTTAGCAAGAGCTTCTATATAGAAAGACAGCAGCTACACTTGCGGCACACAAGCTGGAACACATCTGAAGAAGGCCAGGTGCTCTGGGGAGGAGGTGAGAGTGTTTGCTGTCAGCAGTCATTTTCCCTCAAGGGATAAACTGATGTATATATTTATATATAATCCATTCTTTTTCAGATTCTTTTCCCATATAGGCTATTACAGAGTAGAGTTCCATGTGCTATCCAGTAGGTCCTTGTTGATTATGTGCGGACTTGATAAAGGGCTCATCCCCTTCCAGGATGGTCTCTAGGAAAAGAACTAGATGGCACATAGGAGAGCCCTCTGCAGCCTTCCTTCCCCTGTCTTTCTTTTTTTTTTTTTTATTTCTGCGGTACGCGGGCCTCTCACTGTTGTGGCCTCTCCCTTTGCGGAGCACAGGCTCCAGACGCGCAGGCTCAGTGGCCATGGCTCACGGGCCCAGCTGCTCCGCGGCATGTGGGCTCTTCCCGGACCGGGGCACAAACCCGTGTCCCCTGCATCGGCAGGCGGACTCTCAACCCCTGCGCCACCAGGGAAGCCCTCCCTGTCCTTCTTGATTTCCTCTCTGGATGAGCCCAGGCCCCCCTGCTACGACCACCTGCAGACCCGAAGCCCGTTCAGCCAGAGCTCGCCCTTCCCTGAGGTCACATCCTCCATCAGTGACGTTTTCAACTTCTGTGACTTCCCGCTCATTTTCTAGTGCAGGAGGTTTTATCCTGGGGCCTTAAGGATGGACGATTTCAGGGTCTGGAATGCCTTGAAGTCATATGTGAGAGGTGTGGTTATAAAAATGTGCATGTCTATTCACAATAGCCAAGACATGGACATGTCCATTGACATTAATGGGTAAAGAAGATGTGGTATACATATAAACAATGGAAATACCACTCAGCCATAAAAAGAACGAAATAATGCCATTCACAGCAACATGGATAGACCTAGAGATTATCATACTAAATGAAGTCAGACAGAGAAAGACAAGTACCATATGATATCACTTACATGTGGAATCTAAACTATGACACAAATGAACCTATCTATGAAGCAGAAACAGACTCACAGACATAGAGAACAGACTTGTGGTTGCCAAGGGGGAGGGGGTTGGGGGAGGGATGGATTGGGAGTTTGGGGTTAGCAGATGCAGACTATTGTATATAGGATGGATAAACAACAAGGTCCTACTGTATAGCACAGGGAACTATATTCAACATCCTGTGATAAACCATAATGGGAAAGAATATGAAAAAGAATATATATATGTATAACTGAATCACTTTGCTGTACAGCAGAAACTAACACAACATTGTAAATCAGCTATACTTAAATAAAATAAATTAAAAAATAAAAATGTGCATTGTTTTCCTTAAAGGATGAGCTTAAACTTTCATTGGCTTCTCAAAGGGATTTATAACTCCTGAAGGGCTATGGAAATCGCCCCAGAGGGACTGTGGGGGAACTGAGGTTGGAGAAGCTGCATTGACTCAGGGACTTGACAGGCAGAAGAGCCCCAAAGAGCTGACAGAGCCTCCCGTCCCACGATGTCTAAGAGACCAAGGGACCTCAGAGGTCATCCCATCCAAGTCGTTGATTTTATAAATAAGGAAACTGAGTCTCAAAGTCACCCAGGGTGGGCATAGACCAATACCTGGGTTCCTAATTCTCACCTGGGAGCTCCTTCCATAATACCACTCAGGATGATCAAGTTCTTCTAGTTCTGATCCTGGAAGTTGTGGGGAGACGTGACAGGAGAAAGATGACCTCCAACATCATCAAGGTCCGTTCAGACTTTACAGGGTTTACATAAGCAGCATATTGTTGGGAGCATGGCCCCTGGAGTATGGGTGTGAGTCTTAACTCTGCCTCTTCTATGTGACTTTAGGAAAATTATCTCACTCGATGTGCCTGTGAAGTGGGAATAATAGTAGCATGCGCCATATAAGACTTTGTTGTGAGGATTAAATGAGCATATATCCCATGTATATAGAAAAGGATCTGACACGTATTAAGCACTTGGTCTCATCCTCATCTGTTATTGATATTTTACAAGCGTTCATTGAGCACCTATTTTATTTGAAGCATCATAAGAGATACTAAGGATACTAATCAAGACAAAGACACAATTTATTCCCTTCAGTCAGGGGTGGATTGTGGGGGAACCACGGTTAATTAAAATGTATTGTGACAAGAGCCTCCTCGAGAGTGGTTGGCCCAATGCCCTTGGTAACTGGGAGAGGCACCAACACCTAATGTCTTACATTTTTCCTGAGACTCAAAATGCAAACCTACACAGGTAAACCGCAGTCTGCTCTGTGGATCTACCTACGAAGGGACCCTGGAGTGATGAGGGAACACCATATACCAATGCAAACATTAGGGGCAAGGCTGACAGGAGCTCCGGGTGGCAGTTTGGGATTGGATGAAGGAGCAAATTTGGGGGTGAGGGCAAAGGGCTGGGGAGAACCCAGGTGTGAAGACCAGATGCTGCACCAGCTGCCAGAACATCCTAGGATCTGCTTCCCAGAGCTGATGGCCAACAGGTGCAAAGACAAAGAGAAGCAGAGCTGGGCTGACTTCCTCCATGGTGGCTGTGTATTCTGTGATCCTTTTTGAAGGCATGTGGCCAGGACCCCAAGGCTACCAACCCTCTGGGTTAAGTATAAAGCCCTCTGTATTAGTTGGGGTTCTCCTGAGAAATAGAACCAATAGGATGTGAGATTTATTTTAAGAAATTGGCCGTCCCACTGTGGATGCTAGCAAGTCTGAAATTTGCAGAGCAGGCCAGCAGGCTGGACACTCAGATGGGAGTTGAGGATGCAGTCGTGAGTCCGAGGGCTGGAAACTCAGGCAGAGTTTCTTTGCTGCCACCTGGTCTCTCTTCAGGAGACCTCAGTTTTTGTTTTTGTTTTTTTCTTAAGGCTTTCGACTGATTAGACGAGGCCCACCCACATTGTGGAAGATAATCTGCTTTTCCCCAGGTCGACTGATTTCAATGTTTACCACATCTAGAAAATATCTTCACAGAAACATCCAGACTGGAGTTTGACCGCACAACTGGGAGCTGTTGGTCCCACAGCCTCCGCGAATTGACACAAAGTGAACCATCACACCCTCTGACGCCAACACTCACCTAAGGCTGTAAGCCCACGTGAAGGCAGAGGGAAGGAGAGCCTTTTAAGTTTAAAATCCTAGCAAATCTGAACCTTTTCTTCCAACTCTCGGTGACCTTGTCGCCTCCTCTGCAAAGGTGCTCCTGGTCCTGTGCCAAGGTATGTCCCGGTCCCCTGTGGAGCCAGTGTCCTGTGGAGCCAGTGTCCCCTGTGGAGCCAGTGTCCCCTGTGGAGTCAGTTTCCCCTGTGGAGCCAGTGTCCCCTGTGGAGCCAGTATCCCCTGTGGAGTCAGTTTCCCCTGTGGAGTCAGTGTCGCCTGTGGGTCAGTGTCTCCTGTGGAGCCAGTGTCCTGTGGAGCCAGTGTCCCCTGTGGAGCCAGTGTCCCCTGTGGAGTCAGTTTCCCCTGTGGAGTCAGTTTCCCCTGTGGAGTCAGTGTCGCCTGTGGGTCAGTGTCCCCTGTGGAGCCAGTGTCCCCTGTGGAGCCAGTGTCCTGTGGAGCCAGTGTCCCCTGTGGAGTCAGTGTCGCCTGTGGGTCAGTGTCCCCTGTGGAGTCAGTGTCCTCTGTGGAGCCAGTGTCCCCTGTGGAGCTAGTGCCCTCTGTGGAGCCAATGTCCCCTGTGGAGCCAGTGTCCCCTGTGGAGTCAGTGTCCCTTGTGGAGCCAGTGTTCCCTGTGGAGTCTGTGTCCCCTGTGGAACCAGTGTTCCCTGTGGATCCAGTGTCCCCTGTGGAGCCAGAATGCCCTGTGGTGCCAGTGTCCCCTGCTGAGCCAGTGTCCCCTGTGGAGCTAGTGCTCTCTGTGGAGCCAGGGTCCCCTGTGGAGCCAGTGCCCTCTGCCTGCCCCATGACCCTGTCAGTTCTGGGTTGTAACCATGTTTATTCTCCCGACCCTGTATTTCATCCTTGGACCCCCAAGGGCTTAGTTTCCACTGCACCTACGGCGCACAGCAAGCGCTCAACAAATGTTTGTTCAGTGATCACGTTTCTGCTTCTGGAATTCTGCCTGAGCCTACAAGACTGCGGAAGAGAGGAATTCAAGTTCCCTGGCAGACCTTGATGCCCAGAGAGCCCAGCACCCGAGGAGGCAGGAGCCTGTGTATTCGTGTTAAACCTTGAACTTACCCAAGCCCACGTCATGGCACGGTGATGAACACGATTCTTCTATGTAACGTGCTAACAGAAATGCATATTTGTCTTATTCACCATCAGATAGCTGCCCTGAGTCCCTTCCTCAGGAGAGGGAGTTCAAACTAAGGATCCTGATGTGGAAGTTTCCAGACTCAGTTCTCTGGCTTGTCTTGTTCATTCCTTCCTGTGCCCTAAAAGCATTTCTGGGATGCTAACTGGCCCAGGAACATAATCCCAGTCCTCAAGGAACGCATGGCCTAAGGCTCAAGAGTTCCCTTATATCTTCATAAAGAAATGCCAGATTCATTTGATATTTTGCCATAAGGAAATATAGTGAATCTTGGGTCAAAATGTATACTTTTTCAATGATTTCACCTTTAAACTTGACACGAAGTCAGTGCTTTGTCATGGTGAGGCACTGGGCCACTTCAAATTTGTGCCATTTCTTCTCTAGCAAAATGTGAGATATGAGTGTCCCATATCAGCCTATAAATTCTGACACTTTAAGCACAGCAAACTTGGAAAAACCCAAAGTCAGGGAAGAAAACTCCCTGCTCTCCCCCTTTCTCTGGCCAGTGTTTCCAAATTGAACTTGGAAAACCAGGGGGGAAGAGAGCAAGTTTCCTTTGTAATTATCATAAGATTAGCATATTGTGGAATTTTAGATTACAGATTAGAAAAGGAAATTTGTCCAGAGGGAGGCTTTATAAAACCCAATATGGGGACTTTCCTGGTGGCGCAGTGGTTAGGAATCCGCCTGCGAATGCAGGGAACATGGTTTCAATCCCTGGTCCGGGAAGATCCCACATGCCGCGGAGCAACTAAGCCCGTGCACCACAACTACTGAAGCCTGCACGCCCTAGAGCCCATGCTCCACAACAAGAGAAACCAGCGCAATGAGAAGCCCGTGCACTGCAACGAGGAGCAGCCCCTGCTCGAGGCAACTAGAGAAAGCCCGTGCGCAGCAATGAAGACCCAATGCAGCCAAAAATAAAAAATAAAAAAAGAAATAAATTTATTTAAAAAAACCCCAATATGTCTCAAAGTACAAAATATCCTTCAGCTGCATCTTGTATTACTAAGCCCGCCTGTACAATGTCACCTCTGAGAACTCTCTCTTTTGCTGTCCGCGTGCTGATGAAGCGTGGGAGGTGAGCATTTCATTCCCATGTCTGGCTCAGGAGAGCACAGCTCATGAAGTCCTAACACTGTGCATCACGAAGCACCGAAACTAGATTTGAGATATTTTCCAAATAAAGTACAATATTTAAAACTTCCAGCTATTTCACGTCTAAAGACTTGCATTTTAGCTGTAGGAGTTAGACTGATGTGGAATTTTAAGTCAATAGAATCTGGAGAGCAGTTTTGACAACACCGCAGCCTGGGCTGAGATGACCTCTCCCCAGTGATGTGCCGGTAAATGTTTCACAACCAGCTCTTCCGAAATGCTGTATGTGTATATAAGCTTATCACACATTTTCTTGACTTAAAGGACGTGCATAACATACAATTTACAAATAATAATTAAATATACTCTTTACAGTAGATTTCCTATCACCACTTGACTCTCACAGAATGCGTTTGTTGAGTTTTGCAGACCACTTATATCTGTAGCCAATCTCTGTTTGCAGTCCAATCAAATGGAGTTGCATTTTAATCTGCTAACTCATTTCTAATAGATTTATTGTTATAAAATCTGGTACGTGACTCACAGTTAAACTATTTCTCATGCTTAAACAGATTATATTCATTAAGTTAAAACCTCTTTCAGCCTCAGCACTAGATATGACATACTTTTAAGTTTAATCTGCATTATTAACATTTTCTCATCACCCTCTTAATTCTAGGGATATATAGTGATATATTCCTAACCACTGCGCCAGGAATTGACAGACTATGGCCAATGGGCCAAATCTGGCTCGAAGCCCATTTTGTAAATAAAGTTTTATTGAAAAATAGCCACACCCATTTGTCTCCATAGTATCTGTAGCTGCTTTTGCACTGCAGGGGCAGAGTTGAGTAGTTACAACAGAAACCGTGTGAACCACAAAGCTGAAAATACTATCTGGCCCTTTAGAGAACAAGTCCGTCAACCCTTGATCTAGATGATCAACAAATGATAAATCAAGCCCTGATTTGTGGTATTAGCAGGCTTCCATGATGTAGGTGCTCCCACCGCAGTCAGTTTCAAGCTACCAACGTGACGTCACTGAATGCAGAGTTGGGAAGAATTGCTGAGTAGAAACCATCACACAGAAATCCGACCACACAGATACAGTAGATATAAATGACCTCAAGACCATAGAGCACAGTAAGATGTTGTCCAATAATTTTCACATGACAAGTGTTGAGTTTTTATTATCTGTGTTTTTATTATAATGTATTTAATTGTGAGTTTCCATAATTTAATTTTTAATAATGGCTGTGTTTAGCAACTGGCTCATAAAATTCCTAAACATTTAATAATCGGTTCTTATGAACTGATACAGACCAACTCCAGTACACCACTGCCACGGCCCTAAACTAAAACTCATGGGAATGCTGGTTAAACTATAACGTATCAACTATAACAGGCGCTAGAAACAAAAAGGGAACTTGGAGCCGGAGCTGGAGTGGTGAGTGAGCTAGAAGTAGGAGAGTGGGCCAAAGGGCCAGGGGATGTAGAACCCTCAGGGTTGCAGGGCCTAATGCCCAAAGGGGGACAGCAGCCATGTCTGGGCATGTGCAGGATAGCTGAGACCCAGTGTTAAACAGGGGCCATGAAGGGCAGCCCCTATCTGTAAAGAGATTAGAAAACGACCCAGCAGCCCAAGTAATGGTAAGGAAGCATGTCTCAGGCCTGGGCAGATTTTTTTTAATCTTAATTTTATTATAGTTGATTTTCAATGTTGTGTTAGTTTCCAGTGAAAAGCAAAGTGATTCAATTATACATATACATGTATTCATTCTTTTTCAGATTCTTTTCTCATACAAGTTATCATAGAATACTGAGTAGAGTTCTCTGTGCTATACAGTAGATCCTTGTTGGTTACCTATCTTATATATAGTAGTGTGTGTATGTTCATCCCAAGCTCCTAATTTATTGCTCCCTCCCACCCCTGACACGTTTCCCTATTGGTAACCATAAGTTTGTTTTCTATGTCTGTAAGTCTGTTTCTGTTTTGTAAATAAGTTCATTTGTATCTTTTTTTTTTTTTTTTCGGTACAAGGGCCTCTCAATGTTGTGGCCTCTCCCGTTGTGGAGCACAGGCTCCGGACGCGCAGGCTCAGCAGCCATGGCCTAGCCACTCCGCGGCATGTGGGATCTTCCCGGAATGGGGCATGAACCCGTGTCCCCTGCATCAGCAGGCGGACTCTCAGCCACTGCGCCACCAGGGAAGCCCTGTATCATTTTTTAAAATTAGATTCCACATACGAGTGATAGCATATGATATTTGTCTTTCTCTGTCTGACTTTACTTAGCATGGTATTCTCTAGGTCCACCCATGTTGCTGCAAACAGCATCATTTGATTCTTTTTTATGGCTGAGTAACATTCCATTGTATATATACACCACATCTTCTTTATCCATTCCTCTGTTGATGGACATTTAGGTTGCTTCCATCTCCTGGCTATTGTATAATAAATAGTACTGCAGTGAACATTGTGGTGCATGTATCTTTTTGGATTATGTTTTCTTCCAGAGATATGGGCAGAATTTTTTTGGTCTCTTATGAGAAATCAAAATCCCAAACTTGTGTCCAGTGTGGATGTGAGGTCCAAATTCATACTATCTTCAGGTTGTAAATAAAGACTCCTACAACTCAATAAGAAAAAGACAAACAATCCAATGGAAAAATGAGCAAAGAGTCTGGAATTAACAATTTGTGGAAGAGGAAGTATGTATGACCATTAGATAATGGGGGAAAAAGCTCTACCTCATTGGTAATCAAAGAAATACAAATTTACATAACAAGGGCCTAGCATTTCATACCTATTAAATTGACCAAATATTAAAGATGCTAAAACCAAATATTGGCAGGGTTGTGGGAAGGTCAGAAGCCTCAACCAGCACTGGTGGGGATGTAAAAGTCATCACCACAGGGGAGAGCAATTTGTTATCCAAACAGAGGGAATGGAAAACGGAAAACGTCAATCCGTCGGGGTGGCTAAGTAAATTGTGGCAATATTCATACACTGGAATACCACGTATCACATAAGATGAACTAAATAGATGTATTATAGATATATTTGGAAATACTTAATGTGAAGCAAACAAATAAAATGTGCAAGAGGCTTTTTGTAAGTAAAAAGGAACCGAAATACCATAGAGTATGGTATATAAAAAAACACACTAAACAACAATATATATATTGAAGTTATAAAACCATGGGTGAGGGACACATACCAGTATCAAGGTCATTCCTTCTGGGGAGGAAGGAAGGGAAGGAGATAGATGGGATGGCAGTGAGGGCTCCAGTTGTATTTATAAAAATTTCTTTCTCTCCAAAAACGTATGAAGGAAATATTGCAAAATGTTAAAATGTGTTCAGTGCTAATGTTTGGCATGTGGGTATCTGTTCAATTATTTTTTGTGCCTCTTTTGTGTGTTTGAAAACTTTTTTGAACAGTGTCTGGGAAGCAGTCATGGCTAAATCCATCCACTTGATAAATTGTAGGAAATTGGAATTAGAAGACCCTCCACCTCCATCTATTTGGCTCCCTTATTTTAGAAGACAGAAAAAACTGTGGGGCTAATACAGTGTTGAAACTGAGAACTCTCTGAATATTTTGTGGCACGGATTTTGCCCATTAGGGGTGACTACCAGATACTGTGAAATAAATGGGAAATGCCCTCAATGAAGGTTCCTTTGCTGCCCATCGTTTTATCATCAGTTACCCCGAAGGTGTATGGACTGAGACCTGAGACTCCCAATCCTGTCCTTGCCGTGTTTCCCACTGCTAGTCCGGGTGTGGTTTTCAAATTAGAGTGTGCAACTGTCATCTCCAAATTACTAAAAACGCAGTTCCCTTGGCTTTGCTGCCAAAGACACTGATGGGGTGGGTGGTGGCGGGGCAGGGCTGGTGGGGGCTGGTGATGGGTTATTTTGAACGTGCACCACGTTGATGGGGCGGCAGCCTGCAGAGCAACAGCTTCAGGCTTTTGGCCACATTTACCAAGTATCTGCCTTGGTTTCCTCTTCTTTGAAAAAAAAAAACAGGGGATAAAAGGAGGCCTGGCTTACTGCTGGTGAACATGAGACATCAGAAACCAGGGCAAAAGGCTCATCACCCAACCTCATGGAAAAAAAAAAATACAGACTAGTCGCCAAAATGAAAGTAGATTATATATCTAGTTAGAAATGGAAGCGGCAAGTTTCCACTGTAGGTGCCAGGGTGGCGGTAGCATGGTAAGTTAATGCTTGAAAGAAAGGGGAGTCTGGTCTCCCCCCCTCACCTTCTTGATGGGCGGAGGGAGAACATGAGGAAGAACCCAGCTGAGAAAGTCCCTGCTGATTTATTCACAGCTGGGTACTGCTGTCTTATCACTAATTCATGTTTGCAAACTGCTCTCAGACTCTCTGATAAAAAAAGGGACAAAATATACGCAACGTGTTCATTATTATTACATTGTAGGAGAGGCCCAGCATGAAGATGAAGATGGCCACTGACACCCCAAAGGCAGAACTCGCTAGCAGGATAGACAGACAGGAGGACAGACTGGTAACCAGAACTCCAGAATGATATAAACTAAGCCTTATGTGACACACCCTCCACCCTCCAAGCCACGTTCCCTTTCCAAAGTCTCAGACAGGGTCTGTAACTAGCTGCCATGGCTGGTGGCATCCGTCACCTTGGAGACTGATGAATTTTGGGGGAGGCCGTTGAAATGACCCACATGGGAAACCCAGCAACTGGGAAGCCAGGGCACAGGCACCAACCCAGGCTCAGCCAGGCAGATCCATCTGCCTGGGGCCTTGAAACTTGAGTTAGTGAAGTAAAGAGTCAGGGATGAGGAGACCGTTTTTCAGGCAATGACCATGATGGCGGCAGAGCTGTGACCATGTCCAGAGTGTGGTGTGGGCAGAATCTTCCCAGCCAGTTTCTAGGGCATGATTGTGGCTGAGTTCTGCTTTGGGGCGCCCACGTTCCCACAGGTTTCATTCCTCCACATGGCTCTCCGTGAGATACCCAGAGTTCTTTCAGTACATTTGTTTTTCTACTTGAATCAGCCGGTGTTGGTGTCCATTGCTCACATCTAAGAACCCTGGTGAATTCAACCAATGCTTCAGAGCTGGGAAGAGTTCCAAGTAAAGGAAACTACCTACTTAAAAAACAAGTGCCATAACTCACCCCAAAGATAATAAGGTCAGGAGTTTCAAAGCCTCATTTGTTATTCATGATGAATACATGTCAAAGATCTCTACACATTTAGGAAGTGGCATAAAGCCTTTGACTCCTGTTCTAAGACTTTATCTCCAGAAACATTCCCACAAAGATGGTGCTAGCTTTTGGGCTTGACCTACACAAGCATGATGGTGGTAGCGTTTTCTGGAGCCTGATGGAGGAAATAGGGTGGGTGGAGGGCGTGGCAGTTGAGGGTACCATTTAGGAAATGTCAAGTTTGAGTTGCTCCTGAAGTATCTGAAGGAGGTACCAAGCTGGTACTTGGATGAGTGTAAGAGTCTGGACGTTAGAGGTATTCAAATGAAGGAATAAATTTGGAAGTCATCAGTAAACAGATGAGGTTCCAACACCTAGGAAAAAGAAATTGATAGAGAAGAATGAGAGGGCATGTGTAGAGATCAGGGAGAGGGTGACCCGATGAAGGAGACCAGTAAGAAGTGTCTGGTGGGATAGGAGCAAATGCTGAAGGCTAGATCAGGGAAAACAAGAGAGGAGAGCGATTCAAGGAAGGGAAGCGGGCAGCTGTGTATATTGTACCTTCCAGGATGGTTATATTACATGGAAGTTGGAACTGACAACACGGAAGTCATTGATGACCTTGATGAGAGGCGTTTCAGGGGAGCGATGGAGAATCCAGAATCCAGACTGGAGTGTATTGGAGAGTTAACTGTAGGTGACAAAGTAGAGGTAACAGTGTGTTGTAGACAACTTGGTGGAGAAGTTTGCTCTGAAGCAGAACAGAGAAAGGCGAGGAAAGCTGAGGGCCTGTGGAGTCAAGGAAAGACCACTTTTCTTGAATGATGGGTGATTCCAGCCCATATCTGTATGTTAGTGGGAATGATCTAGTAGATCACTGGAGACTGACGGTACAAGAGAAAGAGAGCACAGGGGAAGGAAGCTCCCTTCATTCAACAAGCACTCAGCATCCACACGTGTCAGATGCTGCTCTCCGTGCAGGTTACAGAGCACTGAATGACCCACACAGGTCTGCCACTCCCATGAGCTTCCATTCCGGGGTGAGTTCGGGTGAAGGGATGGCTTTTGACAGGTGTGAGACAGTGTAGATGTGGGTACATTTGCAGGGTAGGGATGGGAAGAGAATTGAGCTCCCGTCTGACAGCTAAGGATGAGGCAGGTCATGAGCTGACATTAAAGGTGGGGGAGGAGGTCATGTGGGAGCTGTGAGGAGCAAGGAAAAGTGTGCCACCACCACCCGGGGAAAGTAAACTCAATGAAAACCAGTGGGGCAGCCAAGTAGTGTCCATGGGAGGTGAATTTACAGAGAAACCAGTCAGCCTGGTTGATTGTGTGATTTTTTTTTTCTGTCAAGGTCAGCTGCTCAAGGGCAGGCTGGTAGAAGGTCAATGTTTGAACCACTCAGGGTCGGGCTTTTGTCACAGGAGTATGGCTGAGAGAACAGAGGAGCATGGGAGTGGAAGAGGTCTCCCCGGGAGAGGCTGGAATGATGGATCTTGTCATCTGAGGGACACTGCTGAGGGAGGGAGACGGATAAGACACAGGTAGGGAAGGGGGCATTGTCACTGAAAGAGTCCTTGGGGTGAGGTCCTAGGGCATAGAGGAGAGCCAGGAAGAGGGGAGATAGCGGCTGGGGAGGAGGATATTTGAGACTGATGTCTTGGAGGCGGGGGGATGCTCCTTATGCCAGGTCTACGGTGTGCCCGTGACACAGGAGGGGTCGAATGGTAACCCCCAAAAGACATGTTCATGCCTTGGAAACTGTGGCCGTGACCTAATTTTGAAAGTCTTTGCAGATGTAATTAAGTTAAGGATCCTGGATTATCCGAGTGGGCCCTAAATCCAAGACGTGTCCTGATACCAGAAAGAAGAGGAGACAGACCCACAGGAGGAGGCCATATGAAGGGATGGGTGCACAACCCCAGTCAAGGAAGAGCAGAAGCCACCGGAGGTGGGAAGGGGCAAGGAAGGGCCCCTCCTAGGGCCCTCTGGGGGACTCTGGCCCTGTCCATAGCTTGATTTGGGACTTCTGGCCTCTAGAACTGTGAGAGAATCAGTCTGTGTCCTTTTAATCTGTCCTGTCTGTGGTTCCAACAGCCCCAGGAAACTGATACAGGACTTAGCAGCTATGGCGCTGCTTGCCCTCCAGCTGGGTATAAAAGCCGCTGAGGCTGCGCCACGTTGGTGAAAGGCTCTTGGTGCTCCAGCCAGGCATCAGGGCTGTGCCTCTGAGGTGGTAGAGCCAAGTTCAGGACGCCGGTCCACAAGAGACCTCCCAGAACCACGTAATATCAAACAGCGAAAATCTCCCAGAGATCTCCATCTCAACTCCAAGACACAGCTCCACTCAACGACCAGCAAGCTACAGTGCTGGACACTCTATGCCAAACAACAAGCAAGACAGGAACACACGTCATCCATTAGAAGAGAGGCTGCCTAAAATCATAATAAGGCCACAGACACCCCAAAACACACCACCAGACGTGGAACTGCCCACCAGAATGAGGGGCAATTAGTGAGTCGGAGCTAGAGTTATTCATGAAGAGAAAGAAGGTGAAGGGATGGGTGCACAGCCACAGGTCGGTAAAGACAGCGGTGAGGAGAGGCAGGCCGTGATGCAGCTGCATGACACAGCTTCAAGTAAGCTGGCGTTCTTAACAGAAAAAAAAAGAGAGAGAGAGAAATAACTTGGAAATGGCAATGGGGGAGGGCTCCAAGGGAAGCAGGGTCTGGGGGGGAAAAAGTCTGGTTTCAGTCAACACAGAGATAGCAGGAACACTGAGAGGAGGGGCAGGAAGTGTGGCATCTGCCAATCACAGCAGAGCAGGGGTGAGATGGGTCCCCTGAGGGGAGATGGAGGGGGAACAGGGGCAAGTCGGGGACCAGTGCCCAGAGGCCGGCAGCATGGAGTCCTGGGCCTTGAGAGGGTGTCGGGCTGTGGGTCGGGGGCCGTGCTTCTGAGCACCTGACTCTGGGCCTTGGGGGCTCTGCAGCACGCAAGCTGGCTCCTTAGCTTCTCACCGTCATTTCCCAAGCGCAGAGCTGAAGCATTCAGGCTCGTTTGTCTAGACGAATGCCCGGATTATATCTCAAGATTTATATTAATGTATGCCTAACAATGAGAGGTCTGTTAAATAATTATAGTACTTTCACACGATGGGAACTTCTGCGACCATTACAATGTGGTTAAGACTATGGGAAAATACAATAAATAGTTAAGTGCAAAAATCGGGTTACAAAACAAACAATATGATCTCGGTTTGGCAAAACAAACAAACAAAAGTTTACCTACAAGCATACGTAGGCCCGGAAGTAGACTATACACAAAAACAGTAACAATAGTTCTCTGTGGACTATTGGAGTATGAGAATCTTAATTTTCTTCCTACTTTATTGTATTTTTCAAAACTGACAATGAATGTTTATCACTTTTGTGATCTGAGGGAAAAAGAAAGAAAATTTATCCTAATAGCATGCTCAAATGTTTTTTCCTCTCTCTCTGAGAGGAATACTTAAAGAAATTTTCAGAAAAAAAAAAAAAAAAAAAGAAATTTTCAAGGTTCCTTTGGTTCACAATGAATGTGAGACTTCTTCCTATCACAGCTACCCCCTCATACCTCACGTCCAAATCAGGTGCTGCTTGAACTTGATCCTGAGCTATCCCTCCAACAGGGGATCAAAGGACCTGGAGTTGGAATGGCCACAGTGTCCTGGATCTGTGGGCCGTTTCTACAATGTCCCAGGTGAGTGGCCTCCTGGACAGGACCTGTTCCCATTTGGATATGACACCTGCCATATGCGCAGCCAATTTTTTTTTCTTCTGAGACCTGCCCGCGCTCATCTGGTACCTTTAAGGGAGTCCAGGACCCTTAACTCCCTTAAGTTTAAGAATGAAGGCTAAGGCTATTAGCCTTCATTCCTCTGACGGTAACCCTGGCTGCTTCTGGGTTGTGGCAGTGACCCTCCCAGGATCCTCCCCTGCCCCCACACCCACTCCACTCCTCTCCAGCTCCCCCATCCTGGCCCTTGGCCTCAGATGCCCTTTCTGGCACTGCTCCTGCCTTTGGGACTCAGCCAGTATTAACTCTTCTTGGGTTTGGACTTAGCCTCTGGCTCTTTCTGCTCCACTCGGCCCCCACAAGATGCTCCCACCTCTCTTAGACCCCTTTGGACAATCCCTCTCACCCCCTTCTCTAGTTGGGTCTTTGAAATCAGGGAGAGGAGGAGGGAAGAAGATTTGGACGGACCTCTTGCTATGTGTCTCTAGTAATTTGCATTTGGTTCATATTGGCCCATCTGTTAAGAATTTTTAATTTAATTCAGTTTCAAGCCCTTTACAAATATGATCTACATGTTGTCTCTGCCCTGTTTTTTTAAATTAATTAATCTATTTATTTATTTTTGGCTGTGTTGGGTCTTCGTTGCTGTGCCCGGGCTTCTCACTGCGGTGGCTTCTCTTGTTGCGGAGCACGGGCTCTAGGCACGCGGGCTCAGTAGTTGTAGCTCACGGGCTCTAGAGCACAGGCTCAGTAGTTGTGGCGCAGTGCTTAGTTGCTCTGCTGCATGTGGGATCTTCCCGGACCAGGGCTCGAACCCATGTCCCCTGCATTGGTAGGTAGCTTCTTAACCACTGCGCCACCAGGGAAGTCCCTCTTAAAAGACATTGACGTGTCTGTTGAATGGACTCAGGACAGAGCCCAGGGGCAGGTCTCTAGAAAATTCCCATAAGACACAGTAATTGAACCCATCTAACATCGGTGCTTTGACCCTCATTTCTCTGCATTTTGACAAGTCCAAGGCCAAGGGCCTTGCTGAAATCCCTGCAGAAAAATCTCAGCACTTCCCTGCTCTGCCATAGTTCTTCCTCAATCCCTATGCTGCTGATGGACTTAGAGCCTCACCCTTCCAGTCTGTACAGTGAGGAGAGTGGTAATACTGGTCTCAGGCCATAGTGAGAGCACATATGTGAAAGCACTTAGTGGCTCCCAATTTATGAGTGTCACCCAAATGGTAGTAGTTGACTGTTGAAACCCTACCGAGACAAGGCTGAGAGGCCGGTGTGACTTGTTTTTGGTGATCTGTGCCCCTCCCAGTGATCTTGACTTCTAAATGCTCACAAATCCTCCATTGAATAATCTGTTGTAGACTACTGCTAGCAATTTTTTAAAAATCAAACTCAATAATCTATAGCTCATAAAAGGAATCCTCTTCCCCCTTTTGAAAGTTGAAGTAAACTTGCATACCCTGATGTGTCACTGACATGGTAGTAGTTTCCAGACTATGTAGAGAACTCCAGAAAAAGTTAAACAGCCCAATAGAAAAACCGACAAGGTCACGGATAAGCAATTGACGCGAGAGGAAACCCGAATACCAAAGATGCTCCACCACATTTGCAAGCAGGGAAATGCAAATTCAAATCATGTTGAAAAACCATTTCTCACCCTTTAGATCAGGAAATATGAAAGTCTGACGATTCCAAGTGCTGTGAGGACTCGGAGGACGGGAACTTCTCACACTGCAGTGGGTGGGGATTGGGTGGCTCTGGAGAGCAACTGGCGACATCTAGTTAAGCTGGAGGCGTGCAGGCTCCCCATCCCCCCACCCTCACCTCCTGCCCAGCAAGACAGAGCCTCAGTGTAGACTCGAGGTCAGTTCTTTCCCACGCGCCCAAGGAGACATGGACCAAAATGTTCACAGCAGCCTTGTTTATTAGGAGAAAAAGTGCAGACAACTTAAATGTTCATCAAAGAGAAAATAGATTTAAAAATTGTGGTGTATCGACGCCGTGGAATTCTATACCGCAATGAAAATGAATGAACAGGAGAGGGCATATTAGGAAGGCATCTAAACCCTAGTAATGTTCTGCATATCTTTTTCAAGCTAAGCGATGGTTATACAAATGCAATCACTTTGTAAAAAATTCCTTGAGCTGTACCTTTAAGATTTGTGAATCTTATTGAATGGCTGTTACGCTTCAATAAAAAAGTGTACCAAGTATGAATGAGTGTGAACTACACGTACCTGTATAGATTGACCTAAAACAACACAGGGTTAAAGAAACAGATATCGCTGAAGGTGACGTAAAGTATAAGGTCTAAAAACTTGCCAAACAATTGGGTAAGTTGTTTACACGTACGCACAGAGGTGGCGAAAGCAAGCACATATGCATCAGGGTGCAGGGGCTCAGGGAACAGGTTTAGAGGGGCATAGGAAACAACACACCTGTACACTTTTACTTCTTATGCTAGGTGATGAGTACACAGGTATAATATTATATCATTATTTATATTTTTGTATAAGTAAAATGTTTTATTTAAAACTTTTTATAAAAAAAATCAGAATACATTCTATCTGTCTCCAGTTTTCTGGTTCCCTCCCTTTCTCCAGGATTCTCACAGGTGACCCCAGAAGCCGAGAGTTCTGTCTGCGTGTTTTTCTCCAGCCAAAGGAAGGTAGTGGTGAGAACTCTGGAGCCAGACTGCCTGGGCTCAAATCCCAGCTCTTCCATTTGCTGGCTGTGTGACCTTGGGCAAGTGATCGAACCTCTCTGTGCCTCAGTTTACTCATCTAAAAAATGGAGATTATAACAACACCCATCTAACAGGGTTATCGGTAGATTAACTGAGCTAAGACATCGTGCCTGACAATTGGCCTGCGTCGCATGCACTAGTTCTGATGGACTCGCCGGGCCAGAGGTCTGCTAACCTTCACTTCACTCTCATTGTTCTGGTCCACTCTTTCCAGCCCTCCTCTTAGCAGAAGGCAAAACAAATATAGAACAAAATAAAAGCGGAGCATTCCCACATTCTGACTGTTTTCTTTGTGGTCCTTCCCAAGTGAAAGACCTGTTCCTCCCCCTTTTACCTTCTTGATCTGAAATCCCACCGTTGTCCCCTTTAGCTGTCTTCTCAAGCGTGAGGACCATCTGGGCCTGCCTCCCTAACCTTGTGCTTCAGAGGCCATTAATTATCAATATTTTGTGGGGTCCACGTGGTGTTTTAAAATATTTGAAACAGTTGCCTACATTTATAAACTAGGAGAGTTCCCATTAGAGTCTGGACCCTTAGCTGCTGTTGAAAAACTGTACCATCTGGCAACACTGGGCCCACATCTCCGGGTGGCAACCAGGATTTGGGCAGAGGGCCAGCTCCAGCGAGCTCCACAGCTCTCCCGACTGCCTTACCAGGGTGCCACCCACAGAGGACAGGTGCGCCCCGTGCCAGCAGGCCTGACTAGGGCGCGAGGGCCACTGAAATGTACCCAGGCTCTGCCCAGCAGGCTGTGGTCCTGAAGTGAGGGTGCATCCCCCAGAAGACAGGTCCCCGTTTCCTGAATGACAAAGATGCCATATGGGCTTGAGGTGGCCCTGCTCAGGCCCCTGGCTTGCTCTGGGCAGTTGAGTTGGCGAGTGCCCCTTAGACTGGAGATCCCATGCCCCCCTCACGGGACCATTCTGTTCTGAGTCCTTCTGCTTGTCTTTAAAATGTGAGGCCCCTGTGAAGTGTATCTACACTTTGAGGTCCTGTGAGAAAGCAACCGAAGGTGTCTCCTTTGTGGAGAAAATATTTCATTGACGTTAAAGCATTCATCTGAAATTCCCTGGAAACGTGAAATCCGTGATGGGTATAGGCTGGCACTTCTATGGTACCTGTGTCATCACTTCTGCCTCCAGAGCCTGGAGAGCCACTACTAAAGAATCCCAGATCACCCGCCTGGGTGCCCGGAGGACGGGGGAGGCTGTGAGGGGAGTGGAGGACAGAGGGGGCTATGCAGGAGGGCAGTGGCTCAGCGCACCTTGTGAGGATTGGCAGCACCAAAGGCCCCTGAGATGTTTGGAGCCTCTGGAGTTTCTCCATAATCGCATATGTCTGACCCTCATCTGTTTTTCTTGGTGATTTGCCAATAATAAGCCTTAACCCAACGGGAATAAATGCAGATCTGTGGAAGCAACAAGACAAAAGCTGAGCCTTAAGACTGTCTACTCAGAGGTGATTTGGGGAGAGGGTTGGTGGCTGCAGCTCTGGTAGCTGACAAGGAAGGGAAACCGACCAAATCCCAGGTTCTCTGACAGCAGGGGGAAGCAGGCCTGGGTCCGAGAGGAGGCCAGCGGGCTTCTAGAGACATGGCCTCTTTCTCTAACAATAGGTTCCTTCATACTTCTCTGCTTGGAATTTTACTTCTGAGAAGCTCCCTTTTTTCTTGACTATTTTCTTTTTCAGAATCTCAGATCTTAAAATCTGCCATTCTAAAGTCAGTAATCTCTAACCAAAATGTCAGACCTCCTACAGACCCCCGCATGAGGGCTGCTCTGTTATTTATTCCAGGACTATGTCTGGGGTCCATGCGGAGTCAAGGCACCACTCCCCCACCCTGCCAGAGTCACCAAAACTTTTCTCCTTTGGCCCAAATTAGATGCAGAGCAGAGCTCTCTCCACTACCTCTGGGAGTCACTTTACCAAGCCCTCAATGCTCACATGAGAGTTGCTTTAACTGGGACTTTGTATAAATTGGAGGGAAAGGAGGATATTGGGACATGATTTGCAAGCAGCTTGAGGTGGCAGACATACTCAAGTCTCTTTTACTTTCAAGTTTCAGGTTTAGTGTTTTTTTGTACCTTTCTTTCAAAGAAAGAACTGCAAACCCAGTTATCAGATTTCTCCTCAGGACTGAATACGCACTAATGGACTGCCAGCAGGCAGAGATGGGGTGGACCAGCGGGCTGAAGGGAGCTGTTTAATTTTCACGTTTTGTTTGCCCTGATGTGGATAAAGCCTGCAGTGCCGGTAACCGCTTACTGTTTCATGAAGAAATTAAAGAGAGAAAGTGCTTTCTTTCTTTTTTTTTTAAAAAAACTATCAGAATATAGGTGGAAGAAAAGTAGTTAAGGGAGAAACATAAAAGGCAATGCAAATTTAATGATATTTATTATACTTAGTGAATGGACACAAAAATTGAACTGAAAGCCAATTCAGTCAAGTTTCTGCCGTTCTGAATTCCTACAGCCCAGACCTTGGTTCCCACGTGAAGCTGTTTGAGAATAGAAAAGGAGCACATTTAAATTCTTTGTATGCTCTGGACTGAACGTTCGTGCCCTCCCGGCCCCCCACCCCACTGGTGTTCATATGTGGAAACATTACCCCTCATGTGATGGTGTCAGGAGGTGGAGTCCTTGGGAGGTGATTAGGAGTAGATGAGGTCATGAGGGTGGTGCCCTCATGAATGGGATCAGTGCCCTTGTGAGAGTCAGGAGAGAGCCTGCTTCCTTCTCTGCTCTCCATCATGTGAGGATACAATGAGAAGTAGGCGTAACTTAGCCCATTCTGATGAATGCAGAAAGTTACGGAGTCGACCCTCAGTATCCATGAATGATTGATCCCAGGACCCCCACGGATAACAAAATCTGAGGATGCTCAAATCCCCTATATAAAATGGCATAGTATTTGCATGCAACCTACATGTATTCTCCTGTATACTTTAATTACTCTCTAGATTACTTATAATACCTAATATAAGGTAAATGCTATATAAATAGTTACAGGTGCAAATTCAAGTTTTGTTTCTTGGAACTTCCTGGAATTCTTTTTCCAAATAGTTTCGATCTGAGGTTTGTTGAATCTGTGGATGAGAACCCACAGATATAGAGGGGTGACCATACCTACCAATAAACATATAAGATTGTATGCACCATGGACTACACTTCCCAAGTTAAAAAAAACAAAGTACATCTTGGGTCCTGTCATCACTTTCTCATGATACTGTCTTTTTTGCAATGAATAGGTCTAGCTCTCTTTGTGAGGAAAAAAGAAATAACACAGACTGAGGTAAAGATGTGGCGAGAGTAGGCTGGAGGTGAAAAGAAAGCACAGCAGAAGAGCAGGCATTTTGATTTGGAAGTATTTACAGGCCTGATTTTGAGGTCTTCATTGAAACCCAGAGCTCAAAATCTGGCTTTACAGAGGAGCTGGGTTTAGTGGAGAATCTCTGAACCAGGTTCAGACCCAAGTTCCCTGGCTCCATTCTTTCTATTTTTTTTTTGCGGTATGCGGGCCTCTCACTGTTGCGGCCTCTCCCATTGCAGAGCACAGGCTCCGGACGCACAGGCTCAGCGGCCATGGCTCACGGGCCCAGCCGCTCCGCGGCATGTGGTATCTTCCCGGACCGGGGCACGAACCCGCGTCCCCTACATTGGCAGGCAGACTCTCAACCACTGCGCCACCAGGGAAGCCCTCCATTCTTTCTTTACCGTCGTACCTGTCGCTTTACCTGTTGAAGAGGATAGTAAAATCCCACACCTTCATAGCAGTTTCAATGTGCCTGTCCCTGTTCTAAGCACCTTATGCATGTTGAACCATTTGATGTTACAACAGCCCTTCCAAGTTAGTAGTATTATTACTCCTTACCTAGACTGAATAACAGCCCCAAAGCTATCAGGTCCTAATGCTTGGAATCAGTAAATATCACCTTATATGGAAAAAGAGTCTTTGCAGATGTGATTGGGTTAAGGGTCTTGAGGTGGGGAGACTATCCTGAATTATCCAGTGAGCCCTAAATGCCATCACGTGTTCTTATAAAAGAAAGGCAGTGGGAAATTATAGACACACAGAGGATGAGAATGCAACATGACCCACGGAGCCCGGATTGGGGTGATGGAGCCATAAACTAAGGAATGCTGGCAACTACCAGAAGCTGGAAGAGGTAAGGAAAGGATTCTTATCTAGAGCCTCTGGAGGGATACTGACTTCAGACTTTTTATTTCCAGAATTGTGGAAAAGTAAATTTCTGTTGTTTTAAGCCATCCTGTATGTGGTAATTTGTTATAGAAACTGGAAATCTGTTGCAGCGGCCACAGGAAACTAGTATATCCCCATTCTACAGATAAGGAAACAGAGGCACAAAGAGATTAGGTAACCTGCTTGGGTCTCCCAGCTGGTGAGTAGCATAGCCCGATCTAGACCCAGATCAGGTGTCTCTGGGCTCTGAATGCCTCTGCCTGCTGCTGAGAGGACACGGTACCCAATGGATGCCATGACCCTGCTTTTGTGCCTAATGTGAACAGCTTTGCCCAGAGGCAGTAGGGAGTCCTTCAGTGCCACCTTGGCCACGTGTTCCCCACAGTTTAGCCACCATCCCCTGGCACTGGTGTCTCCATGGTCCGTACAGACCTGGTGTGCTGCAGAATGTCACCCTGCTCACTGGCAGTCATCCCTCGAGGTCCACGTCCTCTAGAGACCAGCACTTTGGTAGAAGCGACAGCACCCCCAGGAGAGTGGGTGCAGCTCCCTAGCTGTAGCACCTGGAGGTTTCTGGTGGGTTCTGGTCTGGGCTGAAATGTCATGAGAATTAGATTTATATGTGATCCTGGGAAGAAGAAATGAGAACAGATGTCAGAAATTGGCTCTTCCTTAATAAAGGTATGAATACAAACCTATTGGGACCAGGTAGGAGGCTAAAGGGGGAGCTAGTGTTCTACACTGGTGTGGGCTCTGCAAACACAAGCTCAACTCTCTTCCCTAGACAAGCAGGGGAAAGTGTGCCACTCGAAGAAAAGTGCTGCCCAGGCTCCTTCATGCATTTGTCCCTTTGGCTAATTCCTTACAGCAGAGACTCCCAGTATCTGTTCCCCTCTTCTTGCCTCCCAGTAGAGGCCCTGGTTGTAGCTGGGCAAAAGGCTGCCCAGAAGAAAGACCATGTGTCCTCACCTCTCTTCCAACTAGGTGGGGCCATAAAACTAAGTTCTGGCCAATGAGATGTAGGTGGAAATGTGTGAAACTTTTAAGACACAAACTTAAAGTGTGGGACGTGCCCTTCTCTCTCTCTTCTTTCCAGCTGGTGAAAATCCCAACATAATGGCTGGAGCCTATGCAACCACCTTGAGCCAATGAGGTGGAAGCCTCATGTAGAGGGTGGTGGAGGAGCAAGAGAGGCTGGATCCCTGAAGCCTTCTCCTCGGCTTAGATTGCTTACCTTTGGTCTTCCTTACCTGAGACCACTGCTATTCAGGATTTTAGCCTAAACTGATAGACCCTTCTTTCCACAATCGTAATCACTCTTGTTTGTATCTGAAACATCACAGAGGTTCTTTGCATCCAAATGCACCTAAGGCAGCCAACTTTGTTTCCCCCACTTAGAGAAAGCAAAGAGAAGATATATGTCAGGGGCGGGGGGAGGGGGGAGTTCTGGTTCTGCTTAAATTAAAATGAAGCTGAAATACAAAAGCTATTTTTAGATAACATTAAAGCCATGCCTGTGACGCCTCTGTCACCCATTTGCTGAGTTAGTTGAACTGCCTTATTGTGCTGTTTCAGTTCTGAAAGAGGAAAAGGATGTATTCAGAGCACGTGCAATGGCTGCTCTGGGGTGGTAATTATGTGTTTGCCCTTGTGTGTATGCCTGTCTTGTGTCGCAGCGTCTTAGATCCCCAGCTACATGGTATCTGAGCGGGCACCGCATCTAATGTGTGTTTTGTCTCCATCATAGCGCCCAGCACATGGACTGCCTCCTATAAACGTGCTCACTGGGATGACTCGTGTACGCCTTTATCAGAACTGCTCTGGATATGTCTGCACATTTACATACGTCTCACTTTGTTTCCCTTCTGCTGGTTTACTCAAAGAAATGTCTAATAATCTTAAAATTTTCTCCTCTAAGCAATCTTTCATGGCTTTCTTCTCTGGTCTGAGAATTAGACGCAAGTAAGTCTTTGACTTGCAAATTCTAACTCAGCAGCTGACTACTTCAAGCAGAGGCTTCTATGTTTCTTTGCCTTTCTCTCTGAAGACCCCTAAAGAAGAATAACTCCATTCTTTAAAAACGCAAAATTTCTCACTTTGAAAGCCCCTGTATTGTAATTGCCTTTTACGATGATTATATTATACAAACTTTGTTGGAATTGCATTAAAACAGCCATCTGCCAGCATAAACACACTTTAGCAAATGCATACTGTATTTATATGCTATCTTGCAGTTTTTCTTCAATGATTTTACATTTCTTATACTTCCTGCAAAGAAATTTACTATTGCATTATGCTATTTCATTGTCAGTTAGGTTTTCGAAAGACGTCTTGTCCGAATCCTCAGCTCTATGCTTTAGTCTTACTATTTATAACCAGAACAGAAATGAAATCGGCGCTTCTAAAGCAAACCTTCCAGCTTCAAAGGTCAGCTCGTCTGAACTGAGTCTCACAGTTTACAGATGTGGGAAGCCCTCCTGAATGGGGCCGGCCCACCTGAGAAGTCTCATGGTGCTTAGAGGAAGCTCCCAAGACAGTGGTGATCAGGAACACCGATTCCAAACTACTTCTTTCAGCAAATGGAGGCCATGTCCACCCTCCAGGGCACAGGGATAAACTTAGGGCATTGATGCAGAGCCAGCCACTGACAAACCAGGTAAGCTTGCTGAGTCAGTCTGTGGAACATGTTTTAATTTTAGCTGCTCCACATCAACCAACAGGAGGATTTTTTAAAAAGAATCATCTAATTAAAGATGGAAGAGGGGGCTTCCCTGGTGGCGCAGTGGTTGAGAGTCGGCCCGCCGATGCAGGGGACACGGGTTCGTGCCCCGGTCCGGGAGGATCCCGCATGCCGCGGAGCGGCTGGGCCCGTGAGCCATGGCCGCTGAGCCTGCGCGTCCGGAGCCTGTGCTCCGCAACGGGAGAGGCCACAACAGTGAGAGGCCAGCGTACTGCAAAAAAAAAAAAAGATGGAAGGGTGTTAAGACAAAGCAGCCAGGATCCCCTCCGCCTACTTAATGAGTTCTGCATTGGTGCCCACGTTAAAAAGCGCCTGGGCACAGTCATCCATAGCCCCCAGAGCTGAGGGCTGGGGGCACAGGCCCCTCAGGGCTGCTTCTACATTTTGTTCCAGCAAAAGTTTTCCCAGGACTTAGTGTTGCCAAGAACAACGCCTCAGAAGCCCGTGTCATCTTTCTGATATCAAGCAGAAATTTGTGTACAAGGCAGACAGTAGAGATCCCATGCCCCAAGGAAGGGATATTCGTCTAGAAAGGGGTTTCGTTCCTTTCCGTGTTGAATTTAACTGAGATAGGTAGTAAAATTCACAGAGCAATTTTGTGTAAACAGAAGGCCCAGATTACTTGAGGCAGAAGCGGAAGCGGATGTTCTGGAAGCCATCTCCCTTTGCCTGGCTTTATAGTCCAGGATACCCCTTCTCCCCACTCCTCACTGCCACTGGAGACGGTCAGGTGTTGCCATCAGTTGCTCAGTTTACCTTAGGAACCTTCTACTACTGTTTCTCAGCCTCCACACCACGGCCACCACGGTTGTTTGTAAATGGTGCTCTCCAGGTGACTCTCTTACAGGAATGCTTTGATGACCTTCAGAATAAAATTTCCATCCTTTTTCAGAGCGCCCCTGCTCTGGGACCTGCCTCTCCTCTGAGCCTCCTCTCCAGGGCTTCCTACACACTCCTGGGTCCAGTCTTCCAGAGTTTGCCCCAAACCCATCTTGCTGTTTTTTATGCCTTTGCACAAGCTCTCCTGCTTGTGCCTCCCTCCCTCCTCTCCCTGCATCTGTTAATCTCTTGGCCTCACACTCAGTTCCTAGAAGTCAGCAAGAAGCCTTCTCTCACTTCTCAGCACCCTCCCCTGGGCTCCCTCCGTGCCCCAGGCACGTCTCTTTCAGGGAGTTTATCTCATTGTGTGATCAAAGGGGGGGGTGATGTATCTCATAAGGACCAGTAGGATACAGACAATGAGATCCCTGTAGGCAGGGCTGTCCACCATTCAACAGTATTCAGCACAGTGCCTGGCACAAATTATATATCCAATAAATATTAGTTGATTGAGTGAATGGATCCATGGTCATATAGAAACAGAATGCAGGAACAGTAGCTGTGCTGTCTACTGCAAACCAAGACATGGTGGAGCCCTCCCCTTTTCCTTTTAAGAGAGTCTCCCACTTCTCCCTCTGTTTCCACCTCTCCCTCCCTGACTCTCCATAGGCACCAGCCTAGTGGAAAGGCCGCTGAGAACACACTGAAGGTGGTGCAAGGGGAGGAACGTTCTAGAAAGGTGCACTGGTTGGTTTCACTATCCACTTCCAACTAAGCGCCTAATATCCCCCATCACATTAGGTATAGGTGTGAGCCACAACAAGAGCTAGAGCAGAGAGGGGAATGGATTGGGAAAGGAGAGGGGGGAAAAGAACCTCTATTTTTGGGTAGTACCAGTGGAAATACAGTCCCGTAAGATGAGTTATAAAAAACCACTTCAAATTGAGAGAGGTACTGCTGCATATATAAATACCAGAAAAATGTAAACTTCCTGTGCACGTAGAAGCCATTGGCCGTGTGTGTTCTTTGCTCTCTCAGATCCATTTTCTGCCCTGCTGCTTGTCCTGGGAGGCTGATGTGTCCAGACTGCATCCACCGGGCTTCCTGACTTGGGACAGGCCCATGGGAGGCATCATTAGTAGATCAGAGAGAAGGAGGAGAAAGAGGGTTAGGTATTCATTTCCTTTCTCCCTTCTACCGCCTGGCTTCTGGCAAAGTTCACTTGTCCTATTTTCAACAGAACTGCCAGACCAGTCCCGGAAAGGATGAAGACTTCCGCAATTATTTCAAGAACGTGGTCTCTGCAGCATTAAGTGAGCGGGCTTTGTAAATGTCACTGCTACAGGAACGGAGGAAGCCAGAGAAAGGGCGACTGCAGGGGTCCCAGCTGGACTTTGGGCCACGGTGGATAGTGCAAACTGAGACTTTCTCTGAGTTCCTACCTCTCTCTTCTGAGACAAGGGCCACCCCTGCTCACAAGCTCTGTGCTCAGGCCCCTTTCCCTTCACTCATCTAACCAATATTTCTAGAGCACTCAGGACCTTTAATCCTTGGTAATGAATTTGAGCCATGGTAGCGCTCTCCTTTTGCTCAGCCACCAGAGTCAGATGTTCTGTCTGAAAGCCAAATATCTGTGGCTGCTTCTTTCAGTGGTCTTTGAGAGTCTTCATTTTCCTACTTTCAGGTCAAATGAGTGTTATCCATCATAGGGAAAATTATAACCACAGACAAATCGCTGTAAGGGAGAATGCTCTGGAGACATCTCCCTTGCTGAGGTCAGGGGCAGGGCTAAGCACTTCCACATGCACTGGTTAATGTCATCTTAAAACCTGTGAGGTGGTGAACATTACTTCCCTCATTTCACAGATAAGAAAACTGACTACCGAGAAGTCACAAAACTTGCCCAAGGTTACACTAGCTCCCAACTGCCAAGGCCAGATTCAGACACAGAGACGCCAGAACCGCGTGTTCTTAACCACCACAGTCTACTACTGTGAGAACTCCGACAAGCCCGTCATCCTCGCTAAGCCTGCATTTCCTCCACTGAGAGTAAAGAGGCAAGATTAAATCATTTAAAATTGGAAACTGGGGCTTCCCTGGTGGCACAGTGGTTGAGAGTCCGCCTGCCGATGCCAGGGACACGGGTTCGTGCCCCGATCCGGGAAGATCCCACATGCCGCGGAGCGGCTGCGCCCGTGAACCATGGCCGCTGAGCCTGCGCGTCCGGAGCCTGTGCTCCGCAACGGGAGACGCCACAACAGTGAGAGGCCTGCGTACCGCAAAAAAAAATAATAAAATAAAATAGGAAACAGAACTATTTTTTCATGAGGCTAGGTATTGGAAGGATCAACCAAGATCTTTCAGGTTAACAATCTTCTGTGGCATTTGAGTCACTGAGTGGTTCTCTATGTCATGCAAATTGATCAGTGTCTTTCCCAGCCCTCATTGATTGATTTGGAGGAACTGACCTACACATTATTGTTTCACAATTCTGGGGGATGCTGTTTGACACCTTCAGGTAAAAGGGAACTTTACAAGTGCTTCCATCAGCCTTCCACCTTTCACTTCTCCCTGCCCATATTAATGGAAGACAACTGAAGACAGGTTCCCACGGCATGTACCGCTTAGGTACAACTTGTCGAGAAAACCGCACGTTAAGTAGTGTGATATTATTTGTTTCAGTTACAAAGCTTTTCTCAACTCTAGAAAGAGTACTTTTTTCTATTTCTTTGTTTATGAAGTTGAGCACTGTTCCTACCCCTCTGCCCCGCCACCTGCCCCCCCGTATGCTGCTACCACCTCCCATTGGATAGGTCTTTCCTATCTCGGATTTCTCTGACACCCAGGTTTTATACTTGTGAACTGCTTTTTTTTTTAATTTTAAGACTACATTTATGTATTTTGATTCAAACTTATCTTGGTTGCCCTTCCCCTTTATAAGTAATAAAGTTGAATTCCAGGAAAAAAAAAAAATGCCTCTCGCTCCAAAACGCAGTGCTCTTCGGAGGAGGCTGCTTTACCCCTATCAGCCACCAGGTGGTGCAGAGCCAACCGTACGACCTAGTTGCCAGGGCTCCAGGGCCAAGAGCTGCTTGCCCCCTGAACAGTCTCTGCCCATGGCGTGGGAATAAAGCGCAAACTTGTTCCCAGTAGTGATCGCTGCAAAGCCACACAGCGTCCACATGACAGAGCCAAGAGTTTAACCAGCTGGTCTGACTCCTCTGGGCACATGTCCATCAGCTGCACTGCTGCTACTCTTAAGGGGACAGGTAAGACGGAAGACCTCTTAGCTCTTTTGAAGCACCTTTAACTGTCCTGCAAATGGTATGGTAGAGTCAACTTTCAAAATGAATAAAGGTTAAGAAGTAGATGCATACCATACCAAAATGGATGTTCTCAGTCAATGAAAGAGAGGTTTGCTGCTTACAGCACACCCAAACCCACTCTCAGAAATCTCTGTGAGGCCTCTGGCCAGTACCCCCATATGTATGCATGAACATAAAATAGGGTGAACGTGGCTGGCAAAAATGGAGACGTGGTTTGTAGCACAAGCACAGCCCGGAAATCGCTACCCGTGGAAACGGATTTCAAGTCCACAAACGGCATCTTCTAAGTTACAGAAGACCACGTTCTTCTCTAACAACCTCAGACACTGAGAAGTTACAGGAATTGTCCTCCATATGTCAACTCTTCCTTGCTGGTGGCCCTGGCTGGCCCAACCTTGGCCTGCTTTGTCTCCATGCTCTGAGATAAACCCTGGAGAATAGAAATGGGGCGTGAATGCCTACGGACTTGGGAAATGGAAGGAAAAAGATGGAGACAAGGATTCTTCCTTCTTAATGCTCTGCCTGAGGTTCATGGGTGTGCTAAGTTATAAAACTGGCAGTGACAGCCAGACAGCAAACATTTCCAAGGAGAGAGCATGGAGGTGTTTCTAAGGAGGTGGACAGGGTTATTTCATGAGAGTACAGGATCCCAAGTCCCAAAGTCATAGTTGCTGCACATCCCCTCTCCAGATACTGGAAGCACCTGTGGCAGGTCTAGTAACTCAGAAAAGTTAGACCAGTTATCCTGACAAATTGTGAAGTCTTTTTGGGAAAAGCATAAAAATGTCTGCTAAAGAGGAGAAAAGCATAAAGGTCACTGTGCTCATTTAGAACTCAGTTTACCCACTTGCATTCCTGTTTTCTCTTCTTGGTGGAAAAGAAAAAAAGTCATTTCAGTCTCCAAAGAGAGAATTTTAAAAAATTAAACCGATTTGATTTATTTAGAATGTCAGTGTGGTCTGTAAAGATGGTTCTACAAGGACAGAGTTTCCCTCCCCATCAAGCTGCATCCCCCAAACACCCCAGGAGCGAGAAATCAGCTATGCATCCAGCATCGACACTTTGCGGGGAGCAATTAGCACTGAGTCAGGGCCAAGTACATGTTGGGAGCTAATACACCTTTAATCGTTGCACACCCCGTGTGACGAAACATGCACTCATCTTCGCTCTCGGTCGCTGACTGTGGCTCCGCACATTACGAGCTGGGAGTTTTGTCAGGATAGAATCATACTTGTGACTCCTTCGGTCCCACTTTTTTCCCTGACATGGACTGTTCTTCCCATGAAATGTCAGCTCTCATGAGCGAAGAGAACAAAGGAAGCCAGAGTATGAGCTGGAGGAGAACTAAGACACCATCTGGTGGCCGTTCACTATAAATCTTTGCCTCTGATGCAAATTCCTCATACAAAGGAGCCCGGTCTTGTTATTTGTAGGCTGCAGGGAGTCTCTATTACCTGGGAACACCCAAACTTCCAAAGTGGGCAGCCCTCTTTTCAGTTTTTTTCCCAATTCAAAGTACTCAACTGTATAGCACAAGGAACTATACTCAATATCTTGTAATAACCCATAATGGAAAAGAATCTGAAAAAGAATATATATATATATATATATATA